>NC_084796.1:30377071-30680102 GCF_963169125.1 Humulus lupulus | reverse complement strand
ATCTGTACCAGTTCTACCACTTCAGTGGCCCTCCGTCCAATAACTTCCATTAGAGAAACTTAGAGCTTGTTGTTGAGGATGAGGACCTAGGACATTTCCGCGTGCTCGTGGGGGCATAGGTAGAGGCAGTGGGAGGATGATTCCTTCTGTTGTCCCCATAGGTAGGAACGTTTCGAGCAGAACGAGGTGGTATTGGATGCCTTATGGGCGACAGAGGATGCCTAATTGGCGAAGCAATTCTTATCCCATCAGGTTGGACCAAATTAGCCCGCGGTAGCTCTGCCCCGCCATTTTCGACTCTCTGTGTTTGGCGATCTAATTGTGGCACAGGAAGGTCAGCTGGAGCATGCCGTCTTTACGAGTTTTCCCTAGACCTTCTTCGTGAGTTGCTGTGGGCATTTCCAGGTGCATTTGACGGTGTTAATGAACTTGGGGTCGAGGTTCTAACCGAGCGACTAATTCGCCGATGTTCCCTAGGAAAGCCATCAAACGGGATTCCTTGGTGATCTTGTGCCATGGGCATAGAACTCGGGGTCGAGTTCCTAACCGACCGGCTTAGCCTGGATCGACTATCCCGGCAGGACTTATGGGTCCCACCTTGCCTCTTTCCGACATTAACGTCAGTTGCAAGAGGGGGTAACCGAGCCAAAACCTCATCATTTTGTTTTTTAGCTTTGGATAAATGGCTTCTTAACTGCATGTTTTCCAACTATATCGTAGTCAAGTGACCCAAGTTCGGATTCAGCAGCAATGACGCTGAACTCCTGGTGTTGCCGTGGCCCATCGGTTGCTTTCCCAACCACTGCTAGACTTCATCGTTTTTTTCATCAGAAACAGCAGTATGGTGAGCCTCCTGCCCACCAGGCTAGTCCGTCTCATTCTCGTGCCTCAAGCAAGTAACCACCATGGTGGACTTTGATCTGAATCTTTCACAATAGCACTAATATGCACCTCTCAATGAAAGCACCAAACTGTTGGCGTGGTTTTTCGCCAATAGTGAATTATGAAAACATAGCTGGGATGGATTAGTGCTTAATGATAAACCGTAATAATAGAACGACACTTAAAAATACTATAAATGAAATATCAAGAACACTTGCTCCTTTTTACGTGGTTCGGAGGTTAAAATCCCCTAGTTCATGAGTCTATATTGTTACTGTATATCTCTCTATATTTTGACAGAGTATTTGCATTACAGAAAAACCATCATCCCCAACCCCTATCCAAGGTCTTGGTATTTATAGGAAAATAATCCCTGGGTAGACGTTGGGATCATCACGTGAATACAAATCCCTCATGTGACCTATCTTGCACTAATGATGAATATAACAATTTATATTAAGGTATGGTCTAATCATTAGGTAAAAATGATCATGGGTTGTCTGGCATAATCGAACATCTGATGTCTGATCATGCATGATTATATTACGTGTCCGGGAATTCAGGGATGAACGGACTTGTGGTGTCTGATCATGCACGTTTATATAATGTATCCAGGTTTATAAAGATCCTTGGACATGGCAGATCTTTAGCGTATCCGAGCTAAGCGTAGTATCAGCTCGTGCTTAGGATGCTTTGTTTCATAAGTGTTTCCAGATCGTGCCTACTACTTTGTATAATTCATCTCGTGCTATTTACCTGGAGAATCGCGCTGCCCTCAGGAAATATGAACTTGTGGCTCATCCATTACAGTCCTTGGCAAGCCCACTGTATCCGAGCTATCAAAAAGGCACGTGCTGAATTTCAGGACGTACAATATATATATATTTATATATGTGAGTGTGTGTGTAAATGTCACTGTTAGATAACTTGGAGTAGATAGCAAAATAAATCTTTTATGAGTTTGATGTGAACCTTTTTGGATGTCAAAGTTAATCTTTCATTTGTGTTTTTCAGCTTGTTTAATGGCAAAGCAGATGGAATGTTTTTTAAGTTGGGCATTTCCAAAAATTTGTTCAATTTTTCTCCCGAATTCCCAATATTGCAATGGTTTTGATCCTTTGTCAAAAGACACTTTTTGTTTTGATTATTCTCATGTATATATATATATATTGATAGAAATTATTGTATAAATTGATAGAACTATTAGTTGTTCAATTATAATTATCTTATAGAAATTTTTGAAATTCAGTTCTTAATGTTCCTGAATACCATTAAGAAGCTTAGGGGAAAAACTTGAATCTAGAAAGGCCTATGAGTTATTAAATTGCCATGGGTTGCTTGGGGGTACCTTGGGTTGCACAAACTTACATTTGAGATTGCATTAGGTTATATGGGCATGCATTTGAGGTTGCAATGAGTTGCTCTAGGATGCATTGGACTTGCATTTGAGGTTGCAATGAGTTACTTTAGGTTGCATTTGGCTTGTATTTGAGGTTGCATATGGAATGCAACATTTTATCAATGTATACAACCTATTCAACCTGTAACGACCCCAAATTCGCTAATGAGGCTTAAGGGCCTTGATTAGTGTGTCAGGAGGGCATTATTGGATTAAATGTGATTTAAATGTATAATTGTATGATTGGAATGCTTGTATGATTATGTTGATATTAATGTGATATATGTGAATATGGTAATTGTGAGAACCACATTATTATGTGGGTAGAACTACAGAGCACGACTCGAGGCGATCCTAGAGCTAGATAGCGGAAAAGAAAGTCACAATGGGATTTAATAATTGACTTTAAATAAGTCAAGGGTATTTTAGGTATCGGGTAGCTATTTAGACTATTGGGTTATGAAAGTAAATATATGGAGATATATTTGAGGTTAGGAAGTCTAAGCGGGAATATTGGGGGATTTTACCGTTTTGCCCTCGGGGACGTTTCCAGCACCCCGAGCCTTGGGATTAACTTAGCGGGTAAGACAAAAGTTAGGAAGTCTTTAGAAAAATATAAACCGACTTATTTCCTTCCTTAGTTAGACTTTTCTCTCAAGGAACACTCAAGAAACATTCAAGAGGAAAATTCTTGAGAAATTGGAGCTGTAGATTGCTGGGAATTCAGAGGAATTCAGGGGGAAATTTAGAGGCTTAGCTCAGTAAACAATCCAGGACTAAATCTAGACTAAGGTAAGGGTTAATCCATGTGTTTTCCTGAAGTTTAACTTTGTGTACCAACTGGCTATTGAGGTGTTGTCCAATTATTGATTAGGGTGGAATTGAGTTGGGAAACTTGGGAATCAGCTGGACTTTGGATAGAGGAAAGGTTATGTTAATAAGGTAAGCTTTACTCCATGAATTAGAGGTTTGAATTTGAGTTCTTGACTGGTTAATTTTGGGTGTTTATGTTCTTGGGTTTCAGAAATTAAAAAGAGAATTCTAGTGTGTGTTGGACTGGGTTTTCTGTGGAATTATGTTGTTTAAGTCATGCTAAAAGTGTTGGGATTGTTGGGTGTTGAAGGAGGGAGCTTAAGGGTGGTTTTGGCTAAGGTTTCAAGCCTAGAAATGGTGGGAATTCTGGTTTCGAAGGGAAGGGCCACGGCTCTGTTCTAGAGCGCTGCGGCCCTAGGATGAAGATGAGCCAAGGAGGCTCAGCCAGGGGTGAGCGCCGCTGCGCCCATGCAAGGGCCACAGTGCGTGTCTTTGCCTGGGAGGTCCTTGGTTCTGTTTTGAGGCTAGGGCCGCGGCTAAGATTCAAGGGTCGCGGCCCTTGGTTGTCCACTTGATCTTTTAGGGTTTTTAAGGATTTAGATCAAGCCTAGTAAGCTTGGGAACCATTCCACCACCGTGCTTGGTGGGATTTGTTTTTCCGGAAGTTAGTTTTGTAACCGGAAACCCTAACTTGAGTATTAATGAGGCCTTATGATTTGGTTGTGACTAGGTGATAAAGGCTTAGGCTCGGGAACGGATTGTGCTTGAGGAGTGTTGCTCGTAAGCAGTAACTGCAAAGATTAAAGGTAAGAAAACTGCACCTGGTTGAATATATGTGATGGGACTAAGGGTTCCCTAATGTGAACGCTTGAAAGATGGTATTATGCCATGCAAGCTATTTAGTGAACCAACGACCTAAGGGTGCCAAGGGTTACACTAGCGCACAGGGCGCGGCTCAGCCACTGGTAGCCGAGGATAGCTTAATATGCACTGAGCTCGATTTAAGCGGGCCGGAGTCAGTGGGATAAACAGAGGGTGCGGCTATAGTTTTCGGACCTGATTATTATGTGATATGAATGTTATAAGTGTTTGATTGCATCCATGACTTTGATTTTATGCTGAACGATTAATGTGGAAGATTTGATGAGAGTTTATGTTAGTAAATTTACCAATCTGTTATTACTGTCTTTGCTGCATATGTTTTCTTGCTGGGCCTTGGCTCACGGGTGCTACGTGGTGCAGGTAAAGGCAAGGGAAAGCTTGACCAGCCTTGATTGGGAGAGCTCTGCACGTGGAATGTACATGGCCGGCTGCTCAGCCGCCACGGTAGAGGTTTAGGCAGGGACGCGTGACCCAGAAATTGTCCATTTTGCCTTAGTATGGCTAGCAGATGTTTGTGTTATTTTGGGAGTCTGTAATCCAACCTTTTTAACACCATTTCCTTTGGGATCCCATGTATGTAACGGTTTAATTATATTACACAAAACTTTTGAGACCAAAACCTATTTAACCCTAGCATTTACTTGTTTAGTGACACGTTTTCAAATTATTGACTTGATTAGCAAGTCTTGCACTTTTATAAATACACAGTGTAGCGGTCTTGGCTATCCAGGGCGTTACACAACCTCTGTTGCAACGTCTACAACTTCTATTGCAACATCTGCAAAATTTCATTGGGTTGCATGGTGTTGCATTTGAAATTTTCCAATGAGTTTTTTAAAGTTGTTTTAGGTTGCTTTAAGTTGCATTTGAGATTGCAGTGGATTTCTTTAAGTTGCATATTGGGCTTGCATTTGATATTGCATTAGTTGCATAAGGATGAAATTTTCAAATGATTTTATTAAAGTTACTTTAGGTTGCATGGAGTTGCATTAGACTTTCATTTGAGGTTGTAGTAGGTTGCTTGAGTTGCATAAAAAAAAAATTAGCATATGAGTTTTTTTAAGTTGTCATGGGTTGCACTAATTTGCATGAGGTTGCATATGAGTTTTTAGATTGGGAATAGTGGGTAACATAGGGTTGCATGGGCTTTGTTGAAACGTATGCAACTTCTTCAACCTCAATTGCAACCACTATTGAAACATCAATAACTTCTCTTGCAACATCTTCAACCTTTTTTACAACATTTGCAAAACCTATGAAACTTGAGGTGCAATCTCTGTTGCAAAGTCTGCAACATTTAGAACATTAGGTGCAACATTTTTGGCAACCACTGTTGCAACATCTACAACCTTTGAAAATGGGCTTGCATTGGACTTGCATTTGAGGTTGCATTTGAAATTACATTTTGGTTGTTTTAGGTGGCATTGGGTTGCATTTGAAATTGAATTGGGTTGCATGGGGTTGGATGAGCTTGCCATATGTTGCTTCAGGTTGCATGTAAGTTGCAGTAGATTGCATTTTAGGCTATAGTGGGTTGCATTACAATGAGTTGAATGAGTTGCATAAGAATAAAATTAGAATATGAGTTTTTATGTTGCCATGGGCTACATAACGTTGTAATGGGTTCCACAGGCTTGTATTTGAGGTTACAGTGGGTTCCTTCGGGATGTTATAGGTTGCATTGGTCTTGCATGTAAGGTTGATTTAGGTTGCATTTAAAATTATATTTGGGTTACTTTAGGTTGCATTGGGTTGCATTTGGTGTCATGTGTTGCTTTAAGTTGCATGGGGTTGGAGTGGGTGGCATTTGAGATTGTAGTGAGTTGCATGGATTGCATAAAAATGAAATTATAATACAAGTTTTATGTTGTCATGAGTTGCATGGGGTTGTAGTCATATACTCATAGATCTAGACTTGCCTATTTATTTTTTTCACATGCAAAGGCAAATAAAGTTTATGAATATGAGAGTGAATCTTGAGTATCCATATCATTTTGTTGCCCCTTGCATGGCTCCAGCAAATAAGAGAAAGGCAATAGTAAAGGAATAAAGTCAAAAATATTTTTCAATTTTGTTTATGGTGTAGAAAATTTATTAATTTTTTTCAGAAAAAATATTTATCTTATGTGTAGAGAGTTCCTTTTTTTTTTTTCTTTTTCTCTTGATATATATATTTATAGATAAGACTTTGATGTATTATGTTCAAGTATTCCAAACAATCAAACTTTTTACCAAAATTGAACTTTCTTTAGTGGCTATTATTATTCTTTCTTAGCTACTAAGTTATATACATCAATATTCATATTATCTTAATTATTGAATAAGAAAATTCAACTGTACCTATATGCAATTATATATAAATTGTGTTTTGTGAAAAGAGTGCTAAAATCAATTAATAGCAATATTGTAGAGAAATCACGATAATTTGGGTATCAATAGAATTTTAAATTTTGAAGGGTTAATAATTTTTAAAATATTTAAATTTGAGAAATTAACATCTGGTTAAAGAGAATGAAGATCATTAAAATCCTAATTGTTTCTCAAACCTGTCCACATGCTCTGAAGTCAAAGAGCTCATATTTAGTCATTTACTACATACAAATCATAAAACTGAATATATAAAAATTAGATTACAGTATAAATAAAATAATGCATGAATAAAACTGAAATAATTTAATTAATAAGGTAAATATAGATAAATAATGTAAAAATTCGGATATGGGATCATTTCCCCATCTCTTTTCTATATATATATATATATATATTATATGTATTAGAATCTCGAAGAATTTGTACATTTAAAAAAAACCAAATTATTCATTTTAATGTGGTTGTTTTGGGTTTGATAATGTGTTACTATTTTCTATCTAAAATAGTTAACTTAATTAAAGCAATAAGTAAGTATTAATTAAAGAATTTATTAGTAATAAATAAAAGGCTTTATTAGGGGTAATTAAATGGGTTTATGTCTTTTTTGGACCATGTGTTTTATCTAATTATTTATTTGGACCCTGTGTTTTGAAAAATGACTTTTTGGACCCTGTGTTTTGTAAAATTATTCAAATAGAATCTTAAACTCGATTTTGGTCAAAGTATCTGAGCTAAAACTACAAATAATTCATCAAACTAACAATTTGAAACAAAAACAAAATCATTGCGACTAAAAACTGTGTTGTTATATTCAATTTTTCTTCATTAAAATTGGGTTTAGGGGTCTATTTGAACAATTTTACAAAACACAGGGTTCAAAAAAAAATTTATCAAAACACAAGGTCCAAACATGTAATGAGACAAAACACAGTATCAAAAAAATTATAAATCCTAATTAAATTAGAGTTAAGCTAAAAAGAATCATAATAAATTCTCTCTTAAATAAAAGGTTTTTATTAAGGCTATATGTTTGGTAGTTCCCAATATATTAATCAAGAGCCTACCTTGTTTCTTTCTTGGTAGTTGTCTAGTTTTAGCCTAAAAGGCAACAATCACTATCTTGTTCTCTCTTACATAGGTTTAGGCGTGTTTGACATTTTTTTCTAATTTTTGTTTTCAAAATTGTATTTTCAGAAATGAGAACAAAAAATATTTTTTGTAGTTTTGAAAAAATAACAGGTGTTTGATTAATGTTTTTTAAAAATAATTTTTTAGTTTTTTTTTTAAAAAAAATCTTAAATAAAAAATTAATAAATATATTTACAAATGACATAAGGAATCAGATAAAGTGTGTATTGTATTTCTTGAAAAGTTATGGTACACAGTACTAGCTTTATATATTACACGTGAAAGGAAATAAAGAGCCACTTGGCAATACAACAATGAAAGAGAAAATATCTACCAATAGCAAAGAGATAACAGTAAAAGGGGAATGAAATATTCTATTGTTTAACACCCCCCCGCAAACACACGGTACTTGGAAGAACCGTGAGTTTGGTTCTCAACTCTTGAAACCGTGAAGTGAGTAGAGGTTTGGTGAGACAATCGACCACTTGGTCATCGGACGGAGTGAAACAGAGTTGGAGATGACCACGTTTGACACGTTCCCGAACGAAGTGATAGTTGATTTCAACGTGTTTGGTGCGAGAGTGGAGCACCGGATTGGATGCTAAGTGCAGAGTGCTCATATTGTCACAATGAAGAGTCGGTGGAGCTCGTAGAGGAAAGCCAAGCTCAGCCAGTAATGATTGAATTCAAAATATTTCGAAAGCTCCATTAGCTAAGGCACGGTACTCAGACTCGGTACTGGAACGGGAGACCACTTTTTGTTTGGCGGATGACCAAGAAATGAGATTGAGATCGAAGAACACACAGTAGGCGCTAGTGCTCCTGCGATCATCTGGGCAAGAAGCCCAATCGGCATCTGTAAAACAGTGAAGGTCATGAGAGTGATCGGGTTGAAGAAGTATACTGAGATGAGGGGTGCCTTTGAGGTACCGAAGTACCCGTTTGGCTGCTTGGTAGTGTACACTTGTTGGAGCATGGAGAAACTGACAGAGCTTGTTCACAGCGAAAGAAATATCGGGTCGAGTCATAGTGCAATACTGCAGTGCGCCAACCAAGCTACGGAAAGAGGTAGGGTCCGAGAGTAACTCACCGTCGTACAAGGACAGTGATTGTAACGCCATTGGTGTAGCCACAGGTTTGGAGTCCAGAAGTTGGGTCTTAGTGAGGAGGTCTCAAATATATTTGGATTGTGACAAGTGAAGACCTGAGTGGGACCGAGAAACTTGAATGCCAAGGAAAAAATGGAGAGGCCCGAGATCTTTTACTGCAAACTTGGTGCCCAAAAATGTTAAGAGATCGGCAAGGACGGCATCACTTGAACCTGTGAGGATAATATCATCAACGTATATAAGCAGTACAACCACAACATCTTGCTTTCTGCAAATAAAAAGTGAAGCATCAGCTTGTGAAGCAGCAAAACCCCAATCAAGGAGGGCAGTGCTCAATTTAAGAAACCAATCCCGCGGGGACTGTTTCAACCCATAAAGAGACTTAGACAGCTGACAAACGTGGTGAGGATGAGAGGAATCCACGAATCCCTGGGGTTGTTTCATGTATACTGTTTCGGTCAAATCTCCATGGAGGAAGGCATTCTGAATGTCAAGTTACTTGATGGACCAATTAAATGAGACAGCAAGGGATAGAACAAGCCGAATGGAGTTCGGCTAAATGACTGGACTGAACGTTTCATGGTAGTCTATTCCTTGCGTTTGGTGGAACCCTTTCGCGACAAGGTGTGCTTTGTACCTGTCCACAGAACCATCTGCACAAAGTTTGATGCGATAGACCCATTTGCACCCAACAATACGCGCACCAGCAGGGGGAGGAACAAGAACCCAAGTATTTTGCGATCTTAAGGAATTGATCTCGGCTCTCATGGCTTCATTCTAGCGAGGGTCAGTACTAGCGTCACGAAAATTGGATGGTTCAACGGGAGTCCCTGCAGCCACACTAAAAAATAAACGGGGCTTATGGATGCCCGATTTAGCTCTAGTAATCATAGGATGCAAATTAGTAGGGGCAACGGGAAGCGTATGTGGACCATGCATATCAACCATAATAGGAGTATTATGTGGGGAAATAGGTGAGGGGGCAGTGGACGATGAAGGAGAAGATGAAGTTGAGGAGGACGAGGAAATAGGGCTGAGTGGGGCGGGTGTTGGGGAGTTGGGAGAAGGGACGGGTGTGGGGGAGTGGGGCTGATGGGATGATGGAGCCGAGCAATTAGTGGTGGGAAGAGGAAGTTGGCTGTGGGGAGATGGAGAAAAAGGTAGACAAGGGACAAGAGAGTGTGCTTGTTGAGGAGGAGGATGGGAGGCCGAGAGTGAGGAGAAAGGGAAATTGGACTCATTGAAAATGACATGACGAGTGATGAATATACGACCAGAAATGGGATGGAGACACAAGTATCCTTTATGCCTGCTACTATAACCAAGAAAGGTGCATGAATGAGAGCGAAACTCAAGTTTGTGGTGATTGTAGGGGCGAAGAAAAGGGAAACATTGACAGCCAAAGACTCTAAGAAGAGAGTAGTTAGGAGGTTTTTGATAAAGAAGTTGATATGGACTGTGGTATTGGAGAACTCGAGTAGGAAGTCTATTGATTAAGTAGGTGGCGGTGGAAAAGGCATACGGCCAATATGAGAGGGGTAAGTGAGCATGAGCAAGCATGGTGAGGCCGGTTTCAACTATGTGACGATTTTTGCGTTCTACACGACCATTTTGTTGAGGGGTATGAGGACAAGAAATTTCGTGTTTGATTCCATGATTAGTGAAGAAACGGGACAGAGGTCGGTATTCACCACCCCAATCTGTGCGGACAGTTTGAATAGTGGAGTGAAATTGCGTGGAGACTAAGTTTTGAAATGTGAGAAATGTGGAAAAAGCTTCATCTCTATTAGTAAGTAAATAAAACCAGGTAAATCGCGTGAAATCATCAATGAACAACAGAAAATATTTAACGCCAGTAATAGAAGAAACCGGGGCTGGACCCCAAATATCTGAATGTATTAGTTCAAAAGGCTTTGAAGCCTGAGATACAGAGTTAGGAAAACTCAGCCTATGAGATTTGCCTAATTGACAAGATTGACAAAATGAGAGAGACTCTCTTCGTGGAAAATGAAAATTACATTGAGAAGAAACATGAGAGATAACATCTAAACTAGGGTGACCCAGCCGTGAATGCCACAGATCAATGGACGACTTTGAGGAGTAAAGTAAAAGGGGAGAGGCCGAGGGAGTTGACTTGGTGGAGGAGTGGACTGGGTAGATGCCTTGATCAAGAAGACCTATGAGAAGAATTTGATGATTGACCTGGTGTTTCACAAGAAAATGAGTGGGGTGAAATTCAACATATGCATTATTATCCTTACAAAGCTGAGAAACACTAAGCAGATTTTTGGACAGTGAGGGTGAATAATATAAACGGCAAAGTTTAAGAGAAGAAGAGAGGGATGAAGGAAGATATGCAGAGCCCACATGAGAGATACTAGCCGACTTACCGTTGCCAATAGTAATTTGATCATTACTCGTGTAAGGAGCTGCTGATTCTAGTAAGTTTAGGTCGGGAGTGAAGTGGTGAGAGGCACCCGAATCCATATACCACGCCGAATCAGAGAAGGAGTTGGTGGACGGGGGAGTGGGCAGTAAGGGTGGGGCGGGTGAGGAGGGTCTTTGTTGGGTAAGGTATGCATTGAAGGGCCTGGGAGAAGTGGGTGGGAAATTGAGATTGGCGCGATGGTAGCAAGTTATGGCGGTGTGACCAAGCTTGAAGCATATTTGGCATTTGGGTGGGCGAGTTTGTGGACGGAAATTGGGTTGAATCCAGGGCATAGATGGTCGAGAGGGAGGTCGGTGTGAAGATGAGAAAGATGCGGGATGAGATGAAGTTGGTGGTGGTCGAGAGTTGGTTGAGGAAGTGGGTGATGGTGGTCTCGGTTTGGGAAAGGGAAGTTTGGCAAAGTTGGCTTGAAGGGAGCTAATGGAAGCAGCAGTTGTTTGACGTTCAAGTCGAGCCTCATAACTGAGGAGAAGAGCATGAACTTCTTCTATAGTAGGGGGAATCGGCCGAGCAAGTATGGGTGTAACAAAGGCATTGTACTCAGGGCCTAAACCATTGAGAAGGTAGGAGAGATGATCTTGAGATGAAATCGGTTCACCAACAGAGGCAAGAGTATTGCACAAGGATTTCAGCTTTTGCAAATAAGCTGAAGCAGTAAGACCATCTTTCCGTAAGGAGTGCAGAGCAGTGCGAAAATCGGAGCTGCGGGCAAAAGAGGCAGCTGTGTACGTACGTTCGAGGGAGACCCATATCTCAGTTGCCGTCGTGAAGCTAACGATTTGCCCAAGCAAGGAATCGGAGAGAGAGGCGTACAACCAGCTCATGAGCAACCTGTTACACCGATGCCATGCTTGAAAGTCGGGGTTCGGGGAGGAGTCGGGGCCGATAAACTGTGAGGGGCAGAGGACCGAACCGTCAATGTATCCTTCAAGGCCATTGGCAATAATAATGTTCCAGCATTTGCATTCTCCATACAAGATAGTTTGAATCATCAAGCTTGACTGAAATTGGTTGATTGAAATTTGGAAGAGAAGGGTGGGTAGGTGAGAAAGAAGAGTGGGGAACGGTAGGGGCGGCGGCAGGAGAAATAGTTTCAGGGTTTATGATACTAGGGTTTGGAGGGGGGTTTTGGGTATTTTCGTCCTCCATGAGTGGGGTGGAACTAGTACTGCCTTCGGATGCCATAGGGAAGGCCTGATACCATGACAGAAGGAATCAGAGAAAGTGTGTATTGTATTCCTTGAAAAGTTATGGTACACAGTACTAGCTTTATATATTACACGTGAAAGGAAATAAAGAGCCACTTGGCAATACAACAATGAAAGAGAAAATATCTACCAATAGCAAAGAAATAACAGTAAAAGGGGAATGAAATATTCTATTGTTTAACAACAAATATAATTTTTTTTTAAATTTGTAACAAATAGTGAGATAAAGAAATGTGAAATAAAAAGTGATAAAAAAATAAGGAGAGAGAAATTTTAAGGAAGAAAAATTGAGAAGAAATAAATTGATGCAAGAAAAAAAATGGGAGAAAAAATAACAAGATAGAAAAAATAATGAGAGAGAAAATAATAAGATCAAAAGTGATGAGAGAAAAAGTGAGGAGAGATAAATTAATGAGAGAGATGTGAGATAATAATAATTAAAAAAATTATGTGAGAAAAAAATTGACAAAAAAAAAAATTGAAAACAATTTTTTGTTGTTCTCAAAATTTTCTATTTTTTGTAACTTTGTTTTTAAAAACTATTTTTTTAAAAACAATGTCAAACATCCTAATTTATTTTCAAAAAACAAATTTTAGATTTTAAAAACTAAAAACAATTTTTTAACTAAGAAGTCAAACACCTTCTTAACAAGTAAAATATGCATAATTACATACAACCAAACAAAATGCTATCTTTTTGTTATTTTGATGAAATTACTTTCATCCATATCCTTTCACATATCCACATAGGATGGATTATATAAAGCTATATAAGATTTAAAAACAGTTTATATCAAATCACCTTATTACAAAAGAGTATCTAAGATTATAGAAAATTCCTCATTAGGTCTAAAATTATACAAAATCCATCCATTTTTTGAAAATAGAATTAATATCAAATTAAATAATGATTTAACCCTCCCATCTAATGATTGTATAGATATTCCACACACCAACTTTATCAATGTGAACCAACTAATCTTTTAATCCAATTTTAAGTAATTCTATACTTTTTTTATCTATTTTTTTAAAATAAAACATATATCCAACTTGACATTTTAAAAAATAAATAAATCTTCATTAATTAAAAATGATCAACTGCTACAAAAGAGTTTAAAAACTGAAGGCATGACTCCACCCAAATAGACTCCACAACTAGTAACATAAATAGCAAGTGTAGAAGTCACCTTATTCGCAGTACGTGAAACAGACCGGCAAGTATCACCACCTACAACACCCAATAAACTAAAAACATCATACACAACATGACCCAAATAATGCAACATTCTCCCTTTAAATTTTGTTAAACTAGATTGTATCTAAAATTAGAAACTTATTTGTGTCACAAAATAGTCAAATAAACTTTTGAAACAACCTAAGTCATGTAAGAGAAATTTTATCCATAATATCTCGAAAAGAATGATCTCGTTTAGTAAAAAAATTACTTTTTGAATAGAAAAGCAACATTATTTTTATTATCTTGTTTTTTTAATATTTGAAAATAAAAATATATTTGAGTTAGGTCTAAACTAGGTCTAAACAAAGTCCAATATAAAAATATTTAAATTGCAAATTTCAAATAAAAATAAAAATAAAAATTTGTAATTTAAACACAAAATTAATTTAGTTTATTAATTTTTCAGCTTAAAATAGTTGGAAAAATACATTCAAACTATTTTATAACACACCTATAACCTATAAATAACAATATTATTTACTTATTATTAATTGCTTCAAGAACTCCTTCCTCCAATGTTATAAACTTTAACAAAAAATGATGTAAATCTATTGAGAGTGAGTTTCAGTAAATTTATCTGTGATTTAGAATTTGAGTTATGATTTGAGAAAAGAGAGTAAAAAGAATTGTATATTTCTAATTTCTTAGTATTTTTATGTTTTTGGTGTAAGGTATATTTTTTGGGGATAGGTACGTCATTTTAAATATGATGGCTATAATTTTGTGAAAAAAATAAAAAAGATATAATTAGTATCATTGCATATATGAAGGATATTTTGTAGAGTTTCCTCAAAGGTTATATCCTACACCACAATACAAAACTTAGTGGCACAATATACTTGGAAGTAGGGATGGAAACGAGGTGAGTAATTGATAGAGAAGCTCCCTCCGCTCCGATCCCCATTCCCATTAACTATTTTAATCTCTCTATCTTTCTCATCCTCACGTATTTACCATCGTAAACAGAGTGGAGAATATCCTTTGGAGTAGAGAATCTCTATGGGTACTCATTTATTTTTTTTAAATAATAATAAAAAAATAAATTACATAAAATTAATATATATTAATAGTTAAAAATATTAAATATTGTCTATAATAAAATTAAAATCTTTAAAACATGTAAAATAAATAAAACATATTATAAAATAAATAAAAAATTAAACTAGGCCCCATTGATAATGTTACCCTGTTTAACATTCAAGGTTGGTATTACTGGTTTAGGTGGGAAATCCAAAATTTCATTCCCTCCTTGGAAGGAATTGAGATCAAAGACTTAGCCGAATTAGTAACGACAAACGTGTACAACATTCCCATTAATTACAAAAGAATATACAACCTCAGAGACAGTTACGAATTAACAACAATATATCATTTATTCAACATTTAGATTTTAATAAGCGAATGGTATTATTAATTTCATCGTGCTAAAACTCAATAATTTGATCACATAACACGAAATGACAAATTATCCCAATCAATCACCTTATGGAAAGGGAGAGAAAGGGAGAGGGAGGAGAAAGAGAGAAAGAGAGAAAGAATAATGAAGTTGAAACATGAAAACAAACACCCTCTTGCTGCTGACTCTAAGAGTTCCAATCATTCTATCTCTCTCAATAATAGATTAGAAACTACTAAATACAACAAAAATAAATTGATGATCAGCCTCATCCAAAAATCAAATTACCTGCCTTATAAAAATTACAGAAATCAGACAACTCTGCATTATCATGTTCCTGCTCTAGCTCAAAGCTCAAACATACAGAGAACCCCATTCATTCCAAAAACGGGTTTTGCCTAGCTTACCTATATCAACTTCCTCAAAAAGTCACCATCAGAACCGACTCAATTTTTTGGTCCCTCTCTGACTGAAGACCTCTTAAAATACACTCTCCCAATCTAAATGAGGTTAGCCCTCTTTAGGAACCTAATTGTTCTGCAATAATATGGCCATATTGACTCCACAAAATCAAGGTACTTCTCTACTAACCACGCTCCCCATTCCTTCATCTTTTGTTTAGATGCCTCCTTGTAGTTCATGTTTTTAATGCCCAACACGGGTTGCCAGAAGCGAGCATGAACTTCCTCCTTAAGCTTTCCTTGCACAATATAGCCGTAGGCAAACATGCAGTACGCGGGCCAGTTCTTAATGACTTTAACAGCCTGCTTGAATGTGAATACATAGAGACCAAACAACCATCCAAGCATCTTTACGTAAAGGGCAACAATAACGGGCCCAACTATCCACAAGGGAGTCAAATCTTTTGAAACTTCAGCCCCATATTTCAGATTTATGGCCAGGTACATAGGGATGCTGCAGATTAAGCAGATAAATTATCAACATAATATTAAATGAAAGCACAAAAAAAAAATCAAACATAAGCTTGTAGAATTATGTCAGATGAGTAGAATACAAATATAGACTTCTCCAGGTATATGCACAAGGCAACATACAGGCAGTGCAATACATGATGCAATATACAAAGAGTAGAAAATTTAAAAACTGAAATCCTTCTTTTGTTACAAATACTAAATCTTAGACTCGGATGTGTTGAGCAAAAGAAGCCCTGACAGCAGTTGGTGATCTACCCATACTTAACTGTCTCACGGCCTGGAAACTTGTATTTACATTTTCCTTTCAGTGACATACTACTTGTTGTTACAGTCAAACTTAGTTCTGGGAGTGGAACACTAATGATCAGAAGATAAAACATAATTTAAAAACAGTTTACCTAACTGGTGAAGAGGGGTTGGGGGAAATGTTCATATTTAAGATAATCTATATATATATATATATATAGAGAGAGAGAGAGAGAAACAAAACAACTTTACTTACAATACCATCAACGGTATCTTTATTGTTGCATCCAGTCTTAAAAAGTGACACCAAACCATCTTTAAAAGAGAAGTTGTTTCCTTCTTCTCAGTCTCAAGTTCAGTTTCAGATATATTGGTAGGAGCTGGTTCCTCTCCTTCTATAATGTCATCCACTACATGATCTGAGGATTGCGTTCGCAGGTTTGTCAACCATTTCTTGAATAAACGATGAATAGCAGGTGATGACACACTCTCATTTGCCTCGCAGGCATAAGAGACCGAAACATCATTTGCCTTTGAAGATTCAGATATGGCATCCTCGCTTTCTTTTAATTTGACCGAGTTCTTGCCACTTTTTGATCCACTAGCTCTTCCTCCAGGTTCATCATTTCGAGCATTACCTTTAAAGGCTAAAATTTGCAAAGCTTTAGGTTTTGGTCTGCTTACACATGAAGGCCCTACACTGTGGAATGAACTTTCTGAATTTGTCTGATCAAAGATAAATAAGAAATATTGTGTTTGTGTGCATCAGTGTTGCATGCATGCAGAAAGCAGTTAAAGAACAATAAAGTTGCAGTAACTATATTTGAGCCAGTAAAAAAACCGAAGCAGAACTCTATAGCAAGAATATACAAGTCTCTAACTTAAATCTTTTTTTTCGTGAACAATTTAAATTTCTTGCCTTATTAAAAGGAAGGTTATGAAAATATATGTATATATGCAATGTATAGCAGGAAAAAAAAGAGAGTAAAAAACTAGTGATAATTTATGAAAATTACATCAAAGGCCGAGTAATCCACCACAACTAAGTTACATCTCAATCTCCCAAAAGGTCAGCAAACATCCAATTTTGAATTTTTCACATTTTGGTTAAGTGTGAAATCTGCGAATAATTAAAACTACATGCAACAATTTTTACACAAACACGGGAGAGTGCAAAAGTGCATGCTCAACTTATCCAGAGTAGCTATAAATTTTCCATACCATCTTTCATATGTTAATGTTTAGAATATTAATGTCATTCTTGACTACCCCAATTTCTTTAAAGTCACAACTTAGTTTTTGGACTTATTAGTCCATATCATTTAACGTCTACCAAAGTAATTCTAGTAACTCACAACTTTCTTTTTTCTTTTTTAAACAAAACATTGGTAACTCACAACTATCATTTAGTTGTTTAAAAATTAAAATTGCTTTCATGTATTGCAAATAGACAACCACTTAATCCAAACACATATTTTAACATTTACGTCTTATAGAGACAAAAAGGGAAAGAGCATATCATGTATCATCAACCTAAAGAAAGGAAAAAAAAATAGAAAAACCTTAAGGAGAATATCAACCTCGAAGAAATATTCCGCTTTAGTAAGAAAGAAGCATCTGTTCTCCCAGACATGTGAAGTGTAGTTACATGTCTTTTCAATTTAATCCCCCTTATCCAAAGTAACGACCTTGAGGGACATGTCACATAAGAACCCTGGAACAAAGTAAATGAAAACTTATTAAAATGATGATAATGTTCAAACAAAATATTCTATAGTGTTTAAATACCAATGTACACTTACCAACATCTATGAGGAAACTAATTGTATAAAGTGTGTGTGTGTATGTGTGTGTGTGAGAGAGAGAGAGAGCATGTCCCTATAAACCTAATATTTCATACACTAAGCCTATATGCAAACGACACTGATAAATTACCTGCATTTGATGGGTGACCAACGCCATTATCTCTACCTTACCCACCGATCATCAACACAAAAGAACCTAGATAAACAAAATTCATTCATAAATAGATGCAAGTGTAACTTGATGCAGCAAAATGATTACCAGTTTTAGACCCTTAAAAGGAGTTAAGAAAATATTCAAAATCAAAGAAATATTGCTCAATATTATAATGAATGAAAACTAAACGTACAGGGCCTTTGAAGAATAAAGATCCTGCTGCATATATCAAAAGACTCCTAAGTAGGCTTGTAGTGAAAAGAGAAAACAGATTGTACTCCATCTAAATAATAGGAGGGTAACACAAATTTCAAATACAATACATTACCTAGAAATTATTACTTGAACAAAAAGAAAACAGCAGCCTCATTATACCACCAGAAGCTTTCAAAGCTAGAAAAAGTAAAACAATGCTAGTCAATGAAAGGAAGAAAAAAAAATCCCTTTCAGACTGAGGTTTCAATATCATAATAGGCAATGGAGCAGTCTAAAGTAAACCAGAAAGATAGCAAAGCTGACAACGATGAAAAGTCAACTTTTAATCAATAGAGCCAAAAAAAACTCCCAAGTTGAATTGTAAGATAAACATGAACCATACCAAAAACCCAACAAGGAGCTCTAACACGGCATCACCTATGCTTGAATATATATACACACGCAGACACAAATAAACTTTGAAAAAGTAACCCCAATGTGCCACGAATAACCAACATTATTGTTTCAACCACCTGAAATACTAACAAAAAATCTTAAAATTCCATCATTTTTTCATAGCCACCAAACATAAGTTTCCCCAAAACAAAAAATTCAAGCAAAAAAAGGCTAAATTTTCCATATTTAACTAAACAAAGAAAACCCAAAACTCCCACCATCTCTTCTTCTTCCTCTATGTTACAAGAAAAAAGAAATTCTTGATAGAAAAAACTCGAATAAAAACAGAAAACCCAGAAAGAAAATAAACAAAATAGAAACTGAATTGAGACTAACCCTTGTATTTGAAGTCATGAGCTTGCTTGGTTTGCCTAATTAGAATATATGTAAGGGAATATGAATCAGGATAAGGAGAATGACCTATCTTATCCAAATTGATATTTCAACAAAAGATGGTGAAACTCTTGTTGGTTAATCTTTGGAGTGTATATATAGGAACCCTTCTCTCTCTCTCTCTTTCTTTTCTATTTAAAAAATAAATATAAGAAAGATTTAAGGGTGGATGGTAATGAGTAGAAGAAGTACATACAGGTAGAGAGAGAGAGAAGAGAAGCAGAGAGGCTAAGGTAAAAGGCGTGAAGATTCATTCAGGCAATTTGGAGAAGAAAAAGGCACGCAATATGGGCTTTGGTTTCTGGCCCATTGGGTAAGAAGTGAGAAGTGGGATGGGTAAACTGGGCTTTACATAGCGAGTGGCCCATTTTTTAGAATCACCTAATAAGTGATAGAATTTCCCCGAATCATGACCACTATATGATCGTGTCTCCTGAATAATTTTTTATGTTAAAAATTCCTGTAAAACTATACATATTATTGACTTTTGTTAGATTTAGTCTAAGGTGGCTAACAGATTGATGAAGTGATATTTTTATGTTAATGTGACAGTGTCATATGTAGAATAATTAGTATTTTTGCCTCCTCCCAAACTTTGACCACTACCAAATTGTATCATTTGTAACAAGAAAAATCTAATTTTTTTATTCTTAAAAATATTAATCAAATCTTTAAAAAAAATAAATATCTAATTAATAACAAATAACTATTTTTTACATTTTCTTTTTTTTTATTTTACAATATAAAATAAATCTATTTAGAATGAAAATTTAAAATAAATACTAAAACAAAGAAAAAACTTTAAAAAAAAAAAGAGGAGGACGAAGGCTTAAACAAATAAAAAAATTTAATTTAAAAGGAGGAGGATGAAAGGAAAAAACATTGTCTTTTTATTTTAAGATATATTTATTTTATATTGTAAAAGAAAAGAAAAAGTAAAAAAACTTATTTGTTATTAATTAGATTTTTAATTTTTGAATATTTAAAAAATTTAGTATTTTTTATTTTAAATATTTTATAATTTTTAAGGATTTAATTATTATTTTTTAATAAAAAATAGATTTTCTTAAAAAAATTAAATTAGTGTTAATTAAAATTGCACAATTTGGTACTGGTTAAAGTTTGATAGACAAAATTACTAATTATTCTACACATGACATATCCACATCAACATAAAAATGTCACATCATCAATTTGTTAGCCACCTAGGACGAAACCTAACAAAAGTCTTATATTTCAATAACGTGTATAGTTCGGGAGAAATTTTTAACATCGTGAATCATTAGGAGATCATGATCATATAGTGGTCATAGTTAATGGGAAAAAATACTATTTATTCTAGTATTTTTGTCCAAAACTATTATCACTACTAAATTGTGTCCTCCAAATATTTTTAGTTGTTAAAAATTCTCTTAAAATTATTACTGCTACCAAATCGTGTCCCTAGAGTTGACGTGGCATGTTAAGGAATTGACATATAACTTTTACACACCCTTTGAAGTATTGTAATTATAGAATTGTACCCCTTGAATTATTATCGTATTGTAAGGTGCCCCTGAACTATTACTAGTATCAAATTGTGTCCTTCGAATTTTGGACAGAATTTAATAGTTCATGAGAAATTTTTAACAGCAAAAAAAATTCAAAGGCACTATTAAGTTGTGCTAATAATTCAGGACAAAAATTTTATTTATTCTACCAATAATTCACTTAATTTTTAATTATCCTAAAATATTAAAAAAAATAACTAATTAAGATAATCATCGTAGAAGTTACTTGATTTACTTTAAAAAATAACATCAAATACTGTATATTTCTATTTGGTTTATATGCTTCTGGCAATATTATGACCCAAAATACCCCTAAAAAAATAATGAAGCCATCTTTTTTTTGTCGCACGCCAATTTGGTTGAAGGTTTTGAGAGAGAGAACTGCAACAAACTGATTCTTTGATTAATTTCTTTTAAGAAAGAAAAAACATTAAAATGTTAAATAATATTCAGAGATTGTTCTAATGACCAATTAGTTTCTGTAAGGTGCATGTACTCTTATATTACACACACCTATATGATAATAAGACATTTTAACTTAATGGAACCATCTTATAAAAAAAAAAAAAAAAAACTTACCACATAAAGATTAGAAAAAAGGGCAAAGAATGATATGCTGTAATCAAACTCAATATATGATCTATTAATCAAGTTCTTGTCACGACAAGAGTATTCTCCTTCAAACGTATTTGAGTCTTCAAAATAATATTAATGCTCATAATTTATTTTTCTTTTTTCATTGCATAATGTGGTAGGTAAGGAAATTCTTAAAGTTATGAACAATTCCAACTTATGTAATAGTTTTAAATTACTACTAGTAGTATCGCTTTGTAACCAATTAAGAGTCTCTTGTATAGCACGATTCGCAATGAAAAATCACTTATTTTCTTGGTCTCGGCTGTGTTAATACAAAGTTTGGAATGTGGAATAAGATTTAGATCTTTTGAGTATTTCATTGAACCACCTTTTTTTTTTTGGTGTAAACAAACCTGGTAAATCTTAATGTTCACTGATTCTTTGCTTAGCCGTATTTTCAATGGCTATTAAACATTCCAAGGATCTTCTTTTGGTGAGCATCTTTCAATGGCAATGGTCTGCCTACTGCCTATGCTCTTCAACTACCACGACATCGACAACATGTGCAGCCAGACTCACCTTTGCATTCCATCTTCTTGTGTAAAACTCCGAAACCAATGTGAAAGGCTACTGATTTGAAGCTTAACTTGGTAGGGTTCATGGTCTGGTGTTTACAAGATGCTTCCTTGTTCAGCTGAAAATTGGCAAGGGTTCCTATTAAGTATATACTTTGTGGTGACTTCCTGTTCCTTTATGGCATGATAAGAATATAGCTAAGCTATTCATGGTAAGTTTTGTTAGGATGCTGGAAAAACTGTCTGGTCTGGATCTTTATTTTTTGTACCTGCTTCTTTCATGTGATGAACCCCTTTATGACATCATATGAAAAAAAAAATCAACTGTTACTTTTCCTGTGTATAATCGATTAAAGGGTGTTGAACAGTAAGGTAAATAAAGTAAAGAGAATGGGAAATCTAACTCCTAGTACTTCCAAAGTTGATTACAATTAGAGGAATTGAACAAACATAATATACACATATAAGACAATCCTTTTACAGGCTTTTTAGGCTCAGGCAGAGCAAGAAACTGGGAGAAATGCAAATACAAATGTTTAGGTCCTACACATCCATCTTGAACACAAATGAGATTGAGAACCAAAAAACTTTTCTAATTCATTCCCCCTCCCCACAGCGTTTTGACATTTTAAAAGAGGAATAAAGTGTCGCTAAATACAAGGGTTCCACAGGAAACAAGCCGGGACCAACTGCAATGTTCATTTAAGATACATCTGTTAAAAATTAAAATTAAAAAAATATTCCACATCCAAATACCCCAAACTTCAAATATACTCCGTTATGTTGTTGTTGCCGCCGATGATCAGCATACCTTCTCCACCTCCTGCTCATTTTCATAGAATTCAGTCAGTCCAGCCCTCTGATTTAACAAATATCAACATCAGATATTCCAATAGACAAATCATTTCAACAGGCCTATCATTACTTAAATACCTGGTAATATGATCAAAGCTGCCACTACAAACCACGAAAGTCGGATTTCAAAACCGGGCCTTGAGAGTTGAGACTTTCCTTGTATAATCCACTAACCATAACCAGTGTCTACGTGAACTCCACTTTGCTGTCCATAAAGGTACTACTCATAACCGGCGTCAACTTGAACTCCACTTTGTCGTACATTAAAGTTACCACCCCCACCACGTCTTGAGTGATTCTGGCCCCCCCTCCCCCGAACCCTACCACCTGAATTATCAGTACCATCTTTAGGTCCATCAGAACTGCTAGACTTATTGTTGTATGGCCCAACTGGTTGATACTCATAATGTGAACCTTGCCTTGGTCTTTCCCTGTTTGGAGGTGGGTTATTTTGCTTGTTATCTTGTCCAGAGTAATTCCAATCTCCACGAGACTCTTGAGCTTTGCTGAATCGCCTGTTCTGGTTTCCACTTTTGCGGAATTGTTGGTCCTGTTGAACATCCACTTTCACTGGGGGTGGTTCAACTGGATTAGCAGGACCTTTGTTTGGAAAGTGGGGGTTCCCCTTGAATGAAGCAGACTTCCTCTCTCTTCTAGGCTCTTGCAGCCTAGCATGTGATGCATCCTCGGCATTGTTTTTTTCAGAAACTAGCTGATCACGATGAATCTGGCCTAAAGAATTATTAGTAACTTTGTCATGGGTTGGTGGTGGTAACACTCCATCATGCCGATTGGATTGCAATTTGTTAGTCCAAGCAACTTCAGCACCAACATTTTGACTAATATTATGTCTGATACCCCGTTGATGACCAGTTGAAACTGCCTGAGCCTTGGGTTGCCAATGAGACATTGAATTTTCCCCAATAACTCGATCTTCTTTTGAAGCAGCAGACACCTCTATCTGACTCGTCTCAGAGGTTGAAGATTGAGTGTAATTTTTGTCATTCTCCCTATTATTGATTTTCTTTTGATCGACATCACAATTATTCCCCATGCCTTTGTGTCCCTTGAATCCATGTCGCTTTCCTCTAACTGCAACTCCCTGGTCTATTACTGTAGACACTGAGACAGGTTCAACAGAGCTAGAATTGTTAGAAATGCTCCAGCCATCATTAGTGCCCCATTCACCAGTACACTTTTGTTGCTCTTGCACTGAGCTTGCATCAGGGTTTGGGGGGTGCTGATGTTCATTTGGTTTTGGCTTATTCTGGCCATGACTTGTATATGATGGCACATCTTGAAAAACTTGTGTACTGGTTGATTCCGTTGACACCCGTTGCCGCCATGACCCCTGTGCTTTCCCCTGTTTATTATGCCTGCCAATCCCATTACGGGGATCAGCAGAGAAACCCGTTTTCCCAGCAACCATCCCAGGACTATGAATACTTTCAGAATTTGCTCTTGCAGTAGATTCATCAAAAATAGTCTGATTGACTTCAGAAGTCACAAGATGGTGATTACCTCCATGTTGTGCCATTTCTTTTGCTACAGGTTTAGGAACATACCTCTCCATCTCTGCCCTCTTATTTTTCAAATTATTCTGTACATGGTGATCAGGCTTGACAAAAGGACCAACGACATCAACTACATTTTTAGGGCTGGCTTCATCAGTAATCTCAGCTTTGTTCTGTGAACGAACGGGTGCCCAGACAACTGCATCACTGCCATGAAGCTTTTCTGCAGGTCTATTACCTTGTGCATTTCTAGGCATCCTGCGTGACTGTTGAGTTTTCAATTGGCTGTTTACTCTACCATGAGAGTCCTCAGGTGACGATGGGTGTTGCTCTAAAGGCCGGTCTACATCTCTAGAAATGGAGTGCAACTGAACTGCAGTAGGATCCAACTGAGATTCAGATGCCTTTGGCTGAGAATTTTCACGAGAAAAATTTGCAGGGTTCTCTTTAGATCCCAATGGTGATGAAGTAGAAACTAGTGAAGCATCTTCTAACTTGTGCTTGTTCTTTCCGTTCTTACTATTTTTCTTTCTTGGTTGTAGAGAGGAATCAGCACTGGCATTTGAAATTAAAGGGGCAGTTGACCCACCACTCGGGAGAACTTCCTTGGCTACAACACCAAAAGAAGTAACATTATCTTCTACAGCTTCCTGAAATTTTGGCACCTCAGCTGTGGTGCCTTGCTTTTGCTTAAAACCTGTATGCTTCTGTTTAGATACATTACTTTCATGAGTTTGAGAAACATTACCGTGATGAGCAGCAATAACACCATTAACCTCATGCTGCAAGGACATAGATTGAGCATGAATCCTTGGAGGTTCCCCAGATACACCCTTTGGAGCCTCTAAAGGTAGTTCACCACATGGTAAAGAGGATTTTTCAACTCCACTTGTGTAGCTCTCATTAACCTGAGCAACTACATTTGATTTAGAACCCAAAGCTGTCTTTGGCGGCCCATAGCTCATGCCAGGTATAAAGGATTCACCAGAAGACTGAGATTGTTCTTGTTTATTCTGGACAGCACCACTTGAAGCATTTTCCCAGTTCTGAGCTGACTCTTCTACTGCTTTTGTTCGCCTATTCAATTCTTCCAACTTTGCAAGAGCCCCGGCCGTCTGCTTCTTATTCCGCTCCTCCTCTTCCTCCTGTAGTTGCTTGGCTTTTAGCTTGGCCAGCTCCTTATTCTTTGCTCGCTGGTAATTAACCCAAAAAACTCCAGTAAATTTAAGATGTAATTAATAATAATAATAATAATAAGCATACAAATTACTGGATTTACCTGGGTCTGGTTATCACTTCGATCTAACATTGGCAGCAAAGATTGTCCCTCAAGCTTGCCACGAGGAAGTAACCCAGACCCTGAATTTTGAGTATCATTATGAGATCCATGGTGGTGATCATGCACATGAATATTAGAAGTTTCTGAGTGCACCGCTGCAGACTCAGAAATTGAAGGCTTCTTTTGCCACCCTTCAACCTCCTGAGTAATAAATCTTCCTCTACCATAATGATCACCTCTGGATTGTGAGGAATGTGTAGATATCCTGTATTTTATCATATCAGTGTTTCCCAAACAGTATAAACAGATTATATACCAAAGGAGACCTGAAAAGTAAAACCAACCTGGAGGTGTTTGTTTCAGAGCCAACTTTTGAATCAAGGTTCTTATTACCCCCAGACAAGCCAACTTTTCGGCTGTTGGAGTTGCTAATATCAGTGGTGTAAGTTCTCTCAGGATACGAGGAGCTGCCCCCAGATTCATTCCTATTCTGCATAGCTTTTGCATTAGCTTGAAAATTAATTTTTCGATCTTCCCCACTGGAGGCAATTATGGTTTCACTATGTCCATCAGAAACTCGTGCTTTTGTATTTAATTCTTCTAAGCTCTGGATCAGACTGGAATCTTTTGGGGCAGCTGGAAGTGGTGAAGCTTTTGACAAACCCAAGGCCTCACTTTCCAATTTCTTTCCTGAAATATCATCATTGGTCTTCGTGTTTCCCCCAATACTAGCAGACTTCACTTTGTCAGGGACTAAAGCAGCACCTTTGTTGTCGGAATTCTGAAATGAAGCTTCTTCGACAGGGGCTTTCCTTAAATCCCTTACCTCATCCTTTTTATATGATCTCCAATCATCTTCCCAGTATGAAGTTGTTCTTGGCTGATCTCCCCTTGATGCCTCAGTGGCACTCTGGCTTCTATGTTCCTCAGTTTTTCTATCGTAACCATCATGCTGCTTCAGAAGGACCTTGTATGGTCCACGATTATCCTGGGGATGAACTAATTCCACTTGTTCTCCTATCTGTGTCTGGTTGGTAGAGGCATATCCAGTGGACCTTCCATGGGAATTCCCAGGCTCAGGAGCACCTTGGCCTGGGTACATGTTATAAACAGGACGAGCTGCCATTCCCATAAAAGGAACATCACGTTCATTTGAACTGCAATAGCCCATAGGAGGACCATAGTAACCCTCGTAGGCTACTGGAGCAGGATAAAAACCAGGCTGCATAGGCATACCTGGGCGAATGAATGCATCTGGCATATGAGGTCTGTACATATCCCCATTTTTAGGATGAGGACCTCTTGGCCCAGCTCCAGGTGAGGGAACTGGCTGTGGGTTGGGAAGACCAGCAGCGGGCATCTGTTGATGATAATATGGGAAGGGTTCCATTGGATAACCACCACCAGCAACTGGGTTTCCATAAGGACCTCCCGAAGGTCCTCTAAACCAAACACCCCCTTGAGGATTATTTAATGGAGCACCACACCAGCCATCATATTCATAATGCTGTGGAGGGGCAGGGTAAGTTTGGTTATTCCCCTGCCACTTTTCCGGACCAGGTCTAACTCCATCTTCACAGTATGGTGGACTATCTCTTTTCCAAGAATTCACTGTGTCAGTTTTTACAGTGTCTCTTGTAGAAAGATCACCTGAATGTTTAAAACAAAAAAAATTTCAACTGATGGCCGTTCCAAGATTGATGTTTGTAAACCAGCTATCAATAACAAGGTAAGAAATTGTAAAAGTAAGAATTTCAAGAGCATGCACACTAACCAGCTCCAGAAGTCCTGATCCTCTCTTTAGTTGTTCCTAATCCACTGGAGGATGAGCCAGGACGGCTATGAGAACTCTGATCTGTCATCAATATGACATATAAAAAAATTTAGGATGACAAAATAACTAATGAATGCACCACAATATTTCACATAATATCTTTGTCACCTTGATGCACCTAACCCTGTTCATGCCAATTTAGATCGCATTGTTGATGCATATGTATAAAGTATCAATCTGTTCACATAATATTTTAATAATATATATTACAAAGCGGAGCAAACATTTCACACAATATCCTTGCCACCTTGATGCACTTAACCCTGTTCATGCCAATTTAGATCGCACTGTCAATGCATATGTTGAACATAATCATGCAAAATGTCAGCAATCTTACCAGAACTTTCTTTTCCTGAACCAAGTGTCGGAAAGTCTCCAGAAGTAAGAGAAAATCCATCATTCTTGGGTGGTGTTACGCCCTGCCACATTACAAAAAAGGACCAAATGTATAAGGTATCAGGCTGTTTACATAATATTTTAATAATAAACATTACAAAGCGGAGCAAACACCAAACAAAGCAACAGGTTGTAACTACCGGGTGGGTCACAGAATCAGTTATCCAGATTAACAACAATCAACGGGAAGGATAGAATCTCCTACCCAAATTCCCCCTATTATATTTCAACAAGATATACAACAGATAGAAACCTATCACACTAAAATTATTGGCAAAGAGAGAAGAAAAAAAAAAACTAGTATGCAGCATGCATGTTTACTAGACCGATTAAATTCATAGAAGTATAGGAATAAGGAAAGGCTAATCATTTAAACAAATTATTTATTTTTAAACCATGATTTAAATCAACTTTTCTTTCTTTCTTTTAACCAGGTGTTGTAAATCAAATTGGACTTAAAAATATTTTTCAGCTACATAAGCATCTGACGCTCAAATAGTTTTGTAATACAAAAAATCTTCACAGAGCTTTACCATACCAATTTTTCTGCAGTCCCAGCAGCATTCCATGCCACTTGATGTTCAGAGTGCTCAGCAAACCGTGAAAGCTGAGAACTACCAGGTCTTGTTTCCGCACTTCGGGGACGCAATGCTATCAGTGATGTCTGGCTTGATGTCAATGCCCCAGAAGCTGATGATGGCCGAGAATTTGGACCACTAACACAAATCGTAGGTTCATGAGCTCTATCACTGTTTGCAGTTGAAGGGCGAGTGCCACTTCCAGCAGAAGGGCAGCCACTTAGATAACTTGGTGAGCCACCACCATCAGTATTAGGAGAAAGTGATGAGGAACCCCATGGACAAGATGATTTACTGCCCCAGCCAAGGGTACCCCTACATGTAGGCATCCAGTTCAATTGATGAAAATTCATTTTTAGTGACAAAATGTATTAGAAACATTACACTAATAAAAAAATAAAAAACATTAAAATAAGATTGGAAGATGTGCAAGAGAGAGAGAGAGAGAGAGATCGCTTACTTGGGTACAATCTCAACATTTGGATCCATCCCATGATTTTCGGACCTTGAAACGACAGAAAAATATAAGTTTCAGGGGAAACCAACCACTCATACAATGAATTAAAAAAAAAGATCTGAGCAAGAAGCAAGTACCTTTGACTGGGTAAGTTGATAGGCTTTGGAACGACAACTTTCCCCAGAACAGTCAAGCCCCCTCTTTTGCCCGAAGAGGAAGCCCATCTGCAGTAAAATTGCAAAAAACACACAAGAAAATGATGACAAATTAGTACTTCAATAATTAACATGATGCCATTGCGGAGCATGTATATTTATGAACACCTCAAACATAGAAGTCTTGTAGAACTCAAGACTTATTTTATTTTATTTAATTTTCAGTTTTATATCTGCTGTCAATATGAAAACTGGTGATCAACTTTTCCTGGACATTCAGAGTTTAGCCACTAATGCCAGCAATGCCAAACTTCTTAGTTCTCACCCAGTATCACAGACAGCAAACTAGAAAACAAAGATCCACGCTTACAGAAGCATCTGAAATTCAAGCCACTGATACACTTTCATATAAAAATATTTGAGCAAGCTAAGAACCCAAAAGGAAGAGAAAGTCATACCTTCGATCTCCAGACAACATACTTGATGTCATATTTCAACTGTCGTTGCAGGGTCATTCAAACAAATTTCAGGCAACCTGGAGAGATTAAAATAAAAAATAAAACTCCATCCTTTTTTTTCATTTTTGTTAGTAATTGTCCATGTGCTAAATTAGCCCAGCTGAGGTTTGAACCCCAGACCTCTCATTACACAACAGACACCCAGCCACTTGAGCAGAAACTAAGAGGCGTACCTCTCTTATGATAACGCACATATACCAATCTTTTAGTACATGGATATACTAAAAAGGCATAAAGTATCTAATTGATAAGTAAACGCATATCAAAGCTGCTGCTTCATTCTTTGATGTTTAACCATTTCAGCCTCCCCACCAAACAAATTAGCAATTCACATTCTTCTACTCACTAGTTTGGATGGTTTTCGTTTCCTTAGATACAATAAGCAAAGAATCCATCTTTTGTTATCCCCTAATTACTGTGTATGCTCCATCTAATGACTTCTCTCAACTAGTAACAAATTGGTCCCGGAACAATTATGTTCACTTTATTCTTACTTATTATTCTACATAGGCCCACCAAAAGGAAGTAGGAAACAAAGAAGGAAAAAAATGAATAAATAAACAAAAACACCCTAGATTAGTACTCTGATCAATCTGTTGAATCTAATAATCGATAACCAAAAATTTGAAGATACAGTAGAAGCCCAGTTCATGAGGTGCCAAGACATAAGAATATACTCTTTGAAATCAAAACGAGGGAAATAAAATCAACCAAGGTGAAAATAAAGACACAATATTTGCACACAAAATCTCAAAACAAAGCAACAACGATCGTTTCCCATTGTATTGAAAAATAAAAAACTTTCCCAGGAACCCAATTACTCCAAAACTGAAATGTAATCTTATAAAATAAAAAAAGAAAAACTCTTGCATAAAACTCTTTCATCGGAGAAATATAGATATATCTCGCCAAGTTAATACACAACCTCCAAAAATATACAAATTAGCTATGGCATCCTAGAAAAATCCAAACCACACTCAACAGTAACACAGCACAAAAACAAAGCTACTATCTTGCAATACAATACAATAACCCTGAGATTATCAGAAGAACGATCGAGAAACCCAACCACCCTGTTTGGTTGTATAGAAAAACAAAATCTTGCAGCAAATATGGATACATACACACTGAGTTCCAAATGCAAATCCCTTTTTTAAAAGAAAAAATTGTTTTCGTTTTATATTTGAATCATTGCCCTTTCTCAGGAACCAAACACCGTTTTAATCAACAAAAATATTAAAAAAGAAAACAAGGATAGCTTCAGCATAGGAGATTGACTTGCCTGAGATGAAAATGGTTCGTGGTTTCAACTTTATAGCGTAGAATGAATAAAAGTTTGGGAGGGTTTTTGGATGAGAGGAAATAGAGAGGTGAATAAGCGATCGAAACCAGAGAGAGAGAGAGAGAGAGAGATAAGGGTTTGCGTTTAAGAGATCGCTAGGAAGATTTAAGAGAAGGAAGATCTCTGTTCGAGTTTCAAAACGACGTAGTTTCAGAGTTTTGAGGATTCAGATCGAAGAAAAGAAGGAACGAAACGGGAAGAGAAAGAGAGAAAGAGTTCGATGATGCACGAATTGCCCTCAAAACTCTAATATAGGTATTTTTTTTCAACATATATAAAAAAATTAAAAAATGAATGGATAATAACAAAAAAAAATTAATACAAAAATAACATAAACTATAACCAAATATACCTTAAGTCAAAAACACAGGACAAATTTGTGAAAATCTACAACTAACAAGAAAAAAAAAATTGTTAAATGAAATTAAAATGGCATAAATAGAAACCATAATTAATAAGATTGTTTATTCAACAAACAAAGAAATCTCATTTTAGTTTTAAGAAATAAGTATATTATGAGTGAATGAGTGATTTAGGTATGATATCTTAATCAGAAGTTTATTGTTGTAATTTATGTAATGAAACCAAATATTTCTGGTAGACTCACATGTTTTTTCTTTTTTTGATTTGTTGTCTATGTTGTACGTACATAATCAAGAGAAATGTCTATTGAAATTTTTTAAAATGCCAACATTAGTTACTATTATAAATATAAGACCGTTTTAATTTTTTTTAAATAAAAATACTTCTGGCATTCAAACATTTATTCTCTCTCTAACGTCTCTCATGCTCTCATACTCTCACTCTCTCTCATTCTAATAGTGTAGATCTCGAAAAAATAACAAAATTTTAAAAAAAAATCTCAAACGTACATTTGAGTGAAAAGATATAAACCTCCAAAATTTTCGTAAAATTTCAGTGCAAAGCATCAAAATTACATCGAAAAAATATCATTTTGGCCAAAAACACAAGTTTTCATGATTGCATCGCAAAAGCATCGAAAAACCATCGATTTTGCATCAAAAAAGCATCATTTTGGCCAAAAATCAAGTTCCATAATTGCATCACAAGAGCATTAAAATACCATCGATTTTGCATCGAAAAACATTATTTTTGTAACATCCCAAATTTCCTAATTGGGCTTAGTGCCTGGATTAGGGGGCCGGGAGGCAATAATTGAGTTAATATGTGAATTATATTATAATATAATCATGTTTGTATTTTAAAGATATTAACTATGTGTATGTGGGTCCGCTTCTTATAAGAAGGATATATTGGTAATCTGACCCGTTAAGGGTATAAATGTGAATATGTGCTTGTGTGATTGAGACCACATTATTATGTGGATATATCTGGGTTACTCGACAAGAGGCGGTCCTGATGAGCAAGTTAGCGAAAAAGTCACAACAGGGTCTTGATACCCGGCTCGGGGTGAGCTTAGGGGTATTCTAGTAATTTAGTACAGTACCGGGAATTGGTGGGTAATGGGAATTTATTGGTAATTGTGTGAGAATATCAGGAGTAGCGGGAATTATAGAATGCAAATTGTGGAAAGCGGGATTTAAAGCAAAGGACAAAATTGCCCTTGTGAACACTTGATGAATAAGATAAGGGCAAGGGGTAGAGTGGTCATTTTGGGCTAAGTTTAGTGTTTGAGTGGGCTGGGATTGCTGAGAAGGTTAAGGAACAAAAGGGAAACAAAGAACTCAGCAGCTGTCCTTTCTCTCTCTCACGTTCTCTAGGTGCCATAGAAGCTTGAGGAGGTTTTTTTGGAAAATGGAGGAGAAAAGCTTGGGAAAGCAAGGTGTTAGGCTTGGGGGAAAATCAGAGGCTAGGTTCAAAGGTTTCATCACAGTTAAGGTAAGGGTTCTGAACTGAAATTTCTTGGTTAGCTTTGCTGAATATTTAGAGAAAATATGTTTATGCATGCTTGATAATTGAAGGGATAGGTTTGGGTAAATTTGATGTGTTTCACTATGATAATTGGTTGGGTTTGATTGATGAGATTGATTATATGAGTTTGGGGAATTGAATTGGAGGAGTGGGATGGAATTGGATAAGTTTTAGTTGGATTTGGTTGAAGAAAAACTCAGAAAATTTTGGGTTCGTAGTGATGAGCTGCGGCTCTTTTATGGTGAGCCGCGGCCTACGAAGGAGATTTTGAGCCAGCAGGGCTCGGATGCAAGGGCGGGCCACGGCGCCTCAGGGGCGCGCCGCGACGCGCGTTGGTTTCCAGGGAGGCCGCCTTTGGATTTAGAGGCGGGCCACGGCTCAACTGGGAGGGGCCGCGGCTCTTAAGTGGAATTTTGGCTTAAGTGAGATTTTTAGAATGGGAACTTAACCGTTTGGGCTCGGGATCAATCCTACTTCCTTGTTAAGTGGAATTCGATGTTCCGGAGGCTAAGAGTTAGTCTGGAAGTTGTTATTTACTTGTTATTGATGGGAACTTCTTTATCGCGGTTGTGACTAGGTTTTCGCTAAGAGCTTGAATCGAGGATCGTGCTCGGAGGGTTGTCGCTAGTAACCCGCATACGGACCAAAGGTAAGAAAACTGCACTTGTTATATGAATGCATGATTAGAGCTTAGTTAAGGTGATGAACCTGATTATAATTATGTTGCAAATGTCTTATTAGGTATGCTGTAACGTGCATAATTATGATTATGCTTATGACTGTTGAGTGAATGTATTATAATGCATTGTGGGATTATCTGTTAAGTATGCTATATGAAACATGTGGTTGTCTGTTATGACTGTGAGGCTTAGTTTATAAACTAGGGTATCATTAGAATGTTAAATGGGGATCAACTTATTAGTTGAGAATATGATGGGCTCTAGGAGATTCTTAATGGTTGAAAATCCCAAGGCTTCAACTTATAAGTTGGAGGCACGTGGTGGCTTGACTTATAAGTCAAGGGCATAAGGAACTTAGTTTATAAGCTAAGATTGGCATAAAGCATGTGGAGTGCAGGCCACCGTGGCTGGGCCACCCTGGGAGTGCAACATGCACTCGACTGGCTCGGATGCCAACAACATGAAAGGAAGTGCGACATGCACTTGTGTGACTCTATGGTCTCCAATTGGGTTTAATGAGTGCACTGGATTCAGTTACTACTGTTTGATGGTTGTTTTATTCACTGAACTGTTGATTGAGTTTTCTTGCTGAGTCTTCCGGCTCACAGGTGCTTTGTGGTGCAGGTAAAGGTAAAGAGAAGCTCAACCAGCCATGAGTCGGAGGGCATTAGCAGTGGTATGTACATATGCAGTCCGCTCGACCACCACGGCCGAGATGCTCAGAGGAACTAGGGTTAAACCCAGCTTTTGCCGCATAGGACGACTTAATAAGTAATCTGAGTTTTGTAACAGGCTTTTAAACTAATGTTTTTTTGGGATCGCATGTACAGAATTGGTTACTAACTTAATGGAAATGTTTATAAGATAATCAAAAGTTTTTAATACCTAAACCTTAGTGGCTTAAGCACATGTTTAGTCTAAATGACTTGTTAGTAAGTCCAGCACTGGTTTCAAAACACACCTGGTAACGGACCCTAATTAGCAGAGCATTACAATTTTTGCCAAAAAAAAAATCAAGTTTTCATAATTCCATTACAAGAGCATTGAAACACCATAAAAAAACGATGCTTTTTCGATGAAAAATCAATGGTGTTTCGATGTTTTTGCGATGCAATCATGAAAATTTAATTTTTGGCCAAAACAATGCTTTTTTGATGCAAAATCAATGGTGGTTCAATGCAAAATCAATGGTGTTTCGATGCTTTTGCGATGCAATCATGAAAGCTTGATTTTTGGCTAAAAGATACTTTTTTTTTAATGAAAAATCGATGTTGTTTCGATGCTCTTGCGATGCAATCATGAAACTTGATTTTTGGCCAAAACGATGCTTTTTCGATGTAAAATCAATAGTGTTTCAATGCTTTAGCGATGCAATCATGAAAATTTGATTTTTGGCCAAAATGATGTTTTTTTTTGCAAAATCGATGGTGCTTCGACGCTTTTGCAATGCAATAATGAAAACTTATTTTTTGGCCAAAATGGTGATTTTTCGATGCAAAATCGAACGGAGAGTTATGTGCTGCGTTTGGAAAGGATGAATCGCTCCAGAAAAGGAATCTATTGATTCTCTCCCAATTGGTTGGACCGTAGGTGCGATGATTTACTTCACGGGCAGCTGGGCCATCCTGGACTTGAACCAGAGACCTTGCCCGTGAAGTAAATCATCGCACCTACGGTCCAACCAATTGAGAGATAATCAATAGATTCTAATTGATAGAGGAAGCACCATAAAGATCAATTCGCGAGGTTTTGGTGTTTCGATGCAATCATGAAAACTTAATTTTGGTCAAAACGATATTTTTTCGATGCAATTTCGATGCTTTGCACTGAAATTTTACGAAAACTTTGGAGATTCATATCTTTTCACTCAAATGTCTGTTTCAAATGATTTTCTTTTGATTTTGGTATTTTTTTCGAGATCTACAAGATTAAAATGAGAGAGAGAGTGAGAGTGTGAGAAAATGAGAGACATTATAGAGATAGAGAGAGTTTGAACTGAGAGAGAGATGAATTATTTGAATGTCAGGAATATTTTTGTCCAAAATATAGTAGATAGCACATTAATAGGAGGAATATTTATGTTGACATATTAAAAAATTTCAGTAATAACATATTATTATGCATTCAACATGAAAATTCCATCCAAAAGCTTTGTTTCAAAATCACACTACATAATATATCAATTATAAATATACATATCTATCTATGATTCTTTTGTAAAAGACAATGTGTATTCATGGCAACCTATACTATTCACACTAATACAGAGATTTTTTTATAACAATATAAATAATAATAAAATATTATTATCTTGAGGAGATATAGTATTTTATTTCAACAAGTAATTTTATTAATAATAAATAATAAAATATAGTATTTTATTAATTTATGTTTTGCTTAAATATTTACTAACATGGAATTAAGAATATCAAAAGGCACTTATAGATTTACAAGTTAGTATAAAATAATAATTTTTTAAATTGTTATAATTAAATTTTATTTCAACAAGTAAAATTTAATTTTAAAAAAATGCATTTTAAGTAAATAAAACAAGTATATTTACTCTAAAAAACAAGTGTATTTATTTTTTTTGAATTCTAATTTTAATAAAAAATTAGCTTATGAAAATATTTTGAACTCATTAGTAAAATACATAAATATCCTTTAATATTATTGAAATTACAAAAATTAAATTAAATATTTGAATAACATACTAGAGAGTAACTAAATAAATATCAAACTAATTCCTAAAAATTGATTACTTATAGTTAAAACCACATTTTAATATAATTAAACCTAGAGTATAAAATGGTTGAAGTATTTTAATTAGGGAAAAAAATAAATATTATGGAATATAAAGATCATCTTCTTCTTCTCCAAGTTATAAAATATAAATAAGTATTTAAGTAAAATACAAAAAATAAAACACTAACTAAAAAATGATTACAATGGAGTTAAAAACCAAATCTTTTAATATCATTGAATTTGGAGTTTAAGGCGATTGAAGCATTTTAATTATAGTAAAACTTAAATATTAACAAATCTAAATGTCTTTCAGTTTTTTTTTTCTCCAATCTCATTTATTAACTAAATTTTCAAAAGAAATCTAAAGCCTTAATTATCAATTATAAAATTTCAATTCTTGCATTCCTCACACTCATTAAGTTTTTTTTTTTTTAATAAAAATATAAATGACACAAACAAACATGATGAAGTAAATGAAGTGAGAAAATTTGAATGATGATGAAGTAAATGAAATACTAACTAGAACTTTTTAAATATTAACGAATCTAATTGTCATCAGTTATTTTTTCCACCAAGATCATTTATTAACTGAATTTTTTTATTGAAATCTAATCTAAAGCCTTAATTATATATTATAAAATTTCCATTCTTTCATTCTTCTTAATTCCTACCCAAAATAAAATTGTTGAAATTAATGGGGAAAATGGACATTTTGGTCCAAATATTTTATCTTATTATCTGTTTATACCTTTTATTTTGACAAATTATTTTTTGGATCATATATTTTATAGAATAGTTCAAATGGTCCCTCAAACCAAATTTGATGAAGAATAAATTGAATATAACAGCACAGTTAGTATGCTGAATGATTATACTTTTGTTCTAAATTGTTAGTTTTGTAAATTATTTGTGATTTTCGTTCAATTTTTTTTTGACAAAAATCGGGTTTAGAGGTCTATTTGAATCATTTGACAAAACACAAGGTCCAAAATTAAATTCATTAAAACTCAGTCCAGACAGATAATGGAACAAAACAAATGGTTAAACAAAAATATAAACCTTAAAGTAAATGAAGTGAAAAAAAAAATTAAGATGAAGAAGAACAATGAGCTTTTGTCATAAAGTATGACCAATTAGAACAATAAGTTCTAAATGAAGTAATTTTGTAAAAAAAAAAAAACTCACTCTAGACAGATAATTGAACAAAATTCTTTTAAAACAGTGTGTAACTCGCTAAATGGGTCATTTTGACTTAAACTGTATAATTAAAACTAACTCAAGGATTATGTTTAAAATTTTTGGTCAAACAGTGACCATTTCATTAAAAATGTTTAAGTTTGTACCCTGGATCCCAAAAAGAGTTTATAGCGGTTACAAATCCAAAATAAATACAAAAGGCCGACCTAAGCGACAAAATCAGGGTTTAACCCTAGTTCCAGCAAGCAATCTCAGTTGTGGTGGTTGAGCAGACGGCATGTGTACACTACCCTTGAAGTTCTCCATCTCATGGCTAGTCCAACTTCTCTTTGCCCTTACCTGCACCATGTAGCACCCGTGAGTTAAGGCTCAGCAAGAAAACATAAACATGCTCATAAACAATTAATCAATAGACTACAAATCATAAATAACATGCCTAGCAGTTATAATCAATACTCAGGCATGCACTCAATCTATTTAAGTGGCCATAGAGCCACACAGGTGTCTGTCACACTATTTATGTAACATCACAAATTTGCTAATAAGACTTAGTGGCTTGAATAGTCTGCCGAAAGGGCAATAGATGATTTAATTGTATTATTACGTGATTAATCATGGTATATGTGTATCATTATATGATTGTTTGACTTATGATATGATATGATTAAATATGCATGTTGGCCCATTCTTGTTAATAATGGCATATTTGTAATGTTTGACCCGTTGATGGTATATATATGTGTTATGTTTGTGATATGAGTAAGACCACAACATTATGGAGATATATTTGCGATATTGGGCTCGAGGCAGTCCTAGGGAGCGGATTAGCGGAATAGTCACGACGGGGCCAGATACTTGACTCGGGATGGGCCTAGGGGTATTTTGGGAACTTAGCGTGTGTTCGTGATTTACCGGGTAACGAGTAGTTGTTTAGAGATTAGTTGGGTATACCAAGATTAATTGGGGATTCATGGGACTACTCGAGGAATTAGCGGGGCTATGACCATTTTGCCCTTGGGGGCGTTAAAGAGCAAGGTCTTGACCTAGGGGCACTTTAGTCTTTTTGATGTTAGGGGATAGACTTGGGCAGCTTTAAGAATAATCAGAAGGGAAAGCACACACTCAACTGCTCTCTCTCTCTCCATCACTCTCGTTCACCTCTCTCTCTCTCTCTTGAGCCTTGGGAGATATTTGGAGTTCTTAAGAAGTTGGGCTTAGGAAATTGAAGATTGAGGCTAAGCTGATTGGGGATTCAGCTCAGGGGTCGAAATCCTTTCTAAGGTAAGCTTTGCAAACTTGATTTCTCTGTGAATTTCCCTGGTTAGTATAGGTTTTAACTGAGTTTTGCTCTAGTCTTGATTGTAAGATTTGATAGGGTTCTTGGTTAGTTATAGGGGCAATAATGTTGCTTATGTTGTGTGATTGGAAATTCTAGATTGAATTCTGGGTTTAGGTACTGATTTGGGTGAATTTCAATGGAATTGGCTCGAGAAAATTAAGGGAATTTTGGGTTCTGGAGCTCGAGTCGCGGCCCTGTTCTTCAGGCGTCGCGGCTCGCATGAACCTAGAAGGCCTTAGGGGTTTTTGAAACCGTCCAGGCATCGCGGCGTAGATTGAGGCGCGCCGCAGCCCCGTGTCCCCCAGGTGAGAGCCTCGAGCTCTCTGACTTGTAGAGGGTCGTGGCGCCTCTGGAGAGGGCTGCGACTCAAATAGAAAATATAAGCCAATTATGGTTTTTAGGCCCGGGAACTCAAACTTAAGGACTCGGGAAGAATTCTACTACTCAGTTTAGTAGAATTCGAGGTCTCGGAGGCTATTATATTATTCCAAAGATTTTAAATTATTTAGGGTTTGTTGGATATTTATTTTTATGACGTTGTGACTAGGTTTTACTGCTAAGGCTCGGGTTTAGGGACGGTGCTCAGAATCGCACTATACGGTCAGCTCGGGACTCAGGTAAGAAAACTGTTTGTGCCCATAGAGCAGGGCATGGCTCAATTATTTGTGTTTAGTGTTATGTTTGAAGGTTTATAAATTTTATATCATGTATATGTGTTTTTGATTGATCGGCGAAGATCGAGATCGGCAAAGGTCGAGATCAGCATAGGGCGGGATCGGCAAGGGTCGAAAATGACAACAAGTATGTTGAATACAGGGCGCCATGGCATGACCATCTAGGGTGTTGTACTCACCCGCTCGGTAAAGACCGTGAACCTGGTGCCTAATAACGCACTTTGATCGGCTTAGACCGCAATGTGAATTGTTTGTTATACTTGTTTAAGTTATGTGTTTATTGAGATAAACTATTATATGCTATGTTTGTGAAGTTTTCTTGTTGGACCTTGGCTCACGGGCGCTCTATAGTGCAGGTAAGGGCAAGGGAAAGGCCGACCAAGCATGAGTTGGAGAGCATGAAGCGATACTTACATGTTTGGCCTACCTAGTTGCCACTGTTGGGGTTTTATGCCCTAATTAAAACCCAAATTCTTTGTAATCTCATTTTTATTATCAATAAAAGAATAGAAATCATTTTTTGACTTGGTCAATCACTTTGCTCACATGTTTTATTTTCATGATTATTTATTTAATATAAACTTCTATTAAATCCCGAGCATATAGCTAATCTTATTTATAGTGACGTAATCACAGTGGAATATAAATATGATTATATGTTCAAAAATAAGTTAGTCCTAAGATTAGTCAGTGCACCGGATTTACACTGACTTGCCAATCTACGATATGATCTACAAACACATTACAGTGTTATATTCTTTCCAGAACATTAGCAAAGTAGATAAGATCGGATGTATTTGTTACATCGGACAGGACCGATATTGACAGTTGATAAGATAAGTAAACATACCGTTATTATCTATTCTAGTCATATCATATAGTTGACCATAGGTCAATTCAATCTCAATTCTGAGTGGTTAGTATTCTAACTGATTGCATTATTTGAGTTCTTTGACTTGTTCGTTACCAGCTTACCCTACGGACTAGCCCATACTTACATCTTGGGAACTCGGTAGTATAATTGAGTGGGAGTGTTAATCATAGATATGAACATCTATAGCTTCTGATGAAGAAGTGAAACGATGGTTTCCTTTTAGTTTGGTTCAAGGTGTTAAATGATAGAGATCTCATTTCAGTAATTAAATTAGTTTACTGAAATATCATTTACAAGGAACTAAGTGTTTTAAGGATAAAATACAATGAGGGGTAAAACGGTATTTTAGTCCTATCTCATTGTAGACCGTCTATAGAGGATTGAGTGACAATTATGGTTGTAACAATGGATAATTAATAGCGTATCTATATTTGTTATAGAGCGTTCTATGAATTCAAGAGTGCAATTCCAAGTCTATAGTGGAGTCACGAGGAATTAATAAGTTAGTAAATTTATTTGTTAGATTTATGATAACTTATTGGAGCTTGATTTCATAGGCCCATGGTCCCCATTGTACCTTGGATAAAATCATCTAGATAGTCTCAATTAATTGATTTAATCATCAATTAGAATTATCAAAGTTGACCAGGTCAATTTTGGATAGTTTCACAGAGTTGTGTAATTTTGAGAAGAAAAGAGAAATTATGGCAGATTTATTAATTAAGATAAATTGGTATCTAAATTAATAAATAAATTTAAATCAAGGTTCAAATTATAAATAATTAATTTGATAAAGGATTTAAATAATTATTTAATTAATTAAATCAATAGAAAATAATACAGGCCTTGATTTTAAGTCCAATGGGCTTATAATCAAATGAGAAATTTCACGGGCCTATAGCCCATGATAATTTCGACCTAGGGCTTCAAAATGGCTGCTATTTTATTGATTTTTTAATTAAATTAAATGGCCTAATTGAGTCTATAAAAGGAGTGCTTATAGAGAAGTCAAAACAAGGGTTTTTTGATAAGTCAGATTTTCTGATAGTTTTATATTCTCTCTAAACACAAGTCCTTTTCTAAGCCTCTTTGTATTTTCTCTTCTTCTCTCTATATCTATCTCATGTGTTGAGAATTGCCCACACTAGTCTAGGTGGTTCTAAGGATACATTGGAAGATCGTGAAGAAAATAGAAGATCGGTTCAGTTTCTTGATAATACTCTGCGACAGAGAGGATACAAGAGTTAGAGAAACTGAAGGAAGGACTCTTAATTCCGCTGCGTATACTGTAAGTATTATATTATTTGTTTCTCTTTGAATTCAATTTTAGAAACATGTTTTAGGCTATCTTGTATTAATTTGTTTAATATTAGATATACATGAAAATAAATAAAGATCCTGTATAAGTTTTTCCAACAGCCACAACTGGGGTTGTTTTGAGGAACGCATTATAAATAGCTGATTTTGTCGCCTATGTCAACTGTATATTAACTTTGAGTTGTAAATACTTTTAAACAATATTTTTGGATCCCAATGTAATACTTTTATGATTTAAATGAATGTCCAACCTTTTATATTAAATTTCGTTAAATGAGTCTTTACTTTGATTTAATCATACTTTTTGGTCAAAAACCTCGATTAGCGAGCTAATGACACATTTTAAAATCACATGGTAACGACTCTAAGGTAGTAGGGCGTTACAATTCCCTTTGGAAACGACTATAGAGCTGGTCAAGCATGAACCACACTCTATGTTTCAAGCGACTATAGAGTTGTGCAAGCATATGTCATGCTTGAAAGGATGAACCTTCTCTGATGCATATGGGTGTAATTCGAGCCTTCGTTGCAAGCTCAAAGATGTTGGTCTTCGAAGGTTGAGCTCGGTGGAATTACTTGCTAAGGAGGAAGCTGACCAGAATAATGAGCTCGAAGTGTTGGTCGATCTTGGAAGCGCATAAACCTTGCCTTCGAGATCAGCAATGCGTTTTGCACACGACAACTGTTAGGAAATCCCTATTCCTTAGGAATTTGTTGTTATCTGATATTAAATCCCAATTATCATGGGATATTATGTAATTAATGCATTTATTTGTATTGATTTCAAATTTGAATTGTAACTTCCCGAAATAAGGGGAAGATATTCTGTTAACTAAGTCTATAAATAGCCTGGGGAATTTCATTTGTAGAGATGCAAAAAAAGTTTACTGAGAATACTTTACTGAAAAGCTTTGATAAAACTTTGAGAGAGTATCACGAATCAATAACATTGACTCGTGGACTAAGCAGATTTTAACTGCTGAACCACGTAAAAATCATTATGTTCTTTTCTTATTTCTTATAACTTTTTTTAGTGTTCTTTGGATTTAAGTTGATGAAAAACGGCGTCAACAAAGACAATGAGTTCTCATAAAAATATTGTTTCTTCTTTCCAACCGTTCCTCCTATATCCTTAGATCTACTTCTTTTGTTTTCATCCCTCTCCTCTCTCCCCCTATCTATCTTTTTTCCCACATGATTTTTTTTTCTTTCTCTCCTTCACATGCTCACGAAATTTTGTGATGAAATTTTGGTTTTTTATGTTTTTTTTTTTTTTACTTTGAATGAGAAAAACAAGTTTAAGAATATAGAGCTTAAGAAATGGATGTGCATTTATTATGAAACCTTAATTTTTAAATTAAGTCAAAACTTGAAAAGAGAGCTTACTTCTTATTAGTTGGAATCATCATTCGTAATGCCAAAAAAAATTGAAAATTGAAATTAGTGCCAAAAAAAAAAACTTCACTTACATGTCATGTTAGCATATTTGCACATTTATCTTGGTACTCATGTGTGGGTAATACACATTATGAACTTCCACATATATATATTGTGGAATATCATTATATTAGTAATGGTTCTTTTCATGTGTTCTTATATTAAGCGTTATTTTATGTAGGGGTGGCAATTTGGGTCACGACACGACACAACACGATTAAGGTAAGCACGAACACGACACGTTTAATAATCGTGTCGTGTTCGTGTTCGTGTTTACCTCAATCATGTCGTGTCATAATCGTGTTGACCTGTTTAATAATCGTGTCGTGTCATAATCGTGTCAGACACAATAACACGGATAATTTGCATAGGTTTTATGATTTTTTTCATATAGTTATGGTTAATCGTGTCATAATCGTGTTATCATGTTCGTGTCGTGTTGACCCGTTTAATAATCGTGTCGTGTTCGTATTTTTGACACGTTTAATAATAGTGTCGTGTTCGTGTTTACCTTAATCGTGTCGTGTCATAATCGTGTCGACACGAATCTGACACGTTTACACGAATTGCCAGCCCTAATTTTATGGCTTCAACTATATTATATTCAGTTATAAGTACCAATTCATTTATAAGTACCAATTTAGTAACCGAAGGAATACCCTCTGGTTGGTTTAGTTTCACTATTTACTTTTTTATTTATTTATTTTTCATTTGTTTTATAGTTTGTTTCTTACATCTTGTCAGGAACACTTGTCTTGTGCCTTGAAAAAGAGTCTTAGCAGCTTCAACCATAAGACATAATAAGCAATTCCATTCTAATAGTACATTTAGTTGCATGACTTCACATGTAAGTTTTACTTATTCCCTAATAATATTAAGGTGTATTTGCATGGTGGGTCCCCTAATTATATATAGTTTGGCAAGTTGGTCCCCAAGCTTTTTTTTTGGCTAATTGTTGCCAGGAAAATCAAAGTTGTGGGACCAATTTGCAAAAAAAAAAGTTTAGGTACCACCATGTCAATTTATTTATTTATTACTTATGTATTAATATATTTTTCAAATTTTACATAGTTGTAAAAATATAATATAGAAAAAATCACATGGACTTTTACTTTATGTGTTGTAATATTTAATTATTGGGGCCAAAATATAGTTGTACTTTTTTCAATAATAATATAAAAACAATTATTTGTTAAGATTTGAGTATTTATAATTTTATTATTTAATAAATAACAATTTCAATAAAAAAATTTAAACTAAGTGTACAAAAATATGCCATTTTATAAAATAAATATAAATAAGATGCTTATATTAAAGATAATGATATTTATGTAAAAATTATTTTAAAGAATTAATTTATTAAAAGTAATATAGAAAAAACCATCATATACAAATATTTTGAATCATTATAATTTTAGTCAAAGTTTTTAATGAGCAATTAGAATAGTGATTATCGTTTGCAAAAATAAATAGAATGGCCCTATAGACAATTTTAGTAAATAGTTCTACTTTATTATTTTTCTTATTTGTAACAAAATAGATGAAAATAATAAACTATATGACATCCTACTTATTTAGAAGAAAAAAAGATACTATACTCCCTCAAACAATAAAAAAAAACGAACCCTAATTGTTATTTCAAAAGTTTAATTAATTTTATTGGCAAATTGGTCCCTTATTTTTTTTTGGCAAATTATCCTAGACCCTTCACGACTAATGATGGATGACTAATACCAAAAAATTATCTACAGGATTAATTTTATTATTATCATTATTTAATATGCTAATCTATTTTTTATTTATTTATTGTTGAGAATTAGCTCCATTCAACACCAACTTCCCAAATCTTATAGAGGTTCAACTCCAAAATCTGAAGCCTACATCCTCTTGAACTCTCCTTGAGTAATTCATCTCTCCACTATGAAAATCAATATTACAATTGGAAGAAGAAGTCCCTTGAGACTCAACACTTTGAGTTAGATTACAAAGCCTTAATCCCTGACTTAACCCCTGTACACAAACCATATACAATCTCTCTCCCCAACTTGTGTTTTCTCTCTCTAGAAACCTCTAAAACCAACAGGCCCAAAAAACAAAGATACTAAGATATATATAACAGAAAAAAAGGCTAACTTAATGAAATTACAAAAATGCCTGCCAACTGAAAAATAAACACATGACTTTAAATAAGGATAAGAGGACACGCTTATATGACGGCCAATAAAACTACAAATCCCACCTTGGTCTTTATATGAACATGGTAAGCAGAGACAACCCTGAAGGATCCTAGCTCGAAATTCTTAAGCCATCCTTTATCAATTCCAAACAAGTTTAGGTAGTTATTGAACTTGCTTAAAGTTAACATCTTAGTACCGACATCTGCATGATTTTCTTCAGTTGGGACTTTCTCAACATTGATCATTCCATCAGTAACTGTCTCTCTAATAAAGTGATATTTTATTTCAACGTGTTTGGTTCTATCATGGAATACCTGGCTCTTGCAGAGATGTATCGCACTTTGACTATCTAAGTGGATTGTTGCCTTTCCTGAGTATATCTTGAGTTCCCTTAACATGCCTTGAATCCACATTCCTTCCTTGAGAGCTTCTGTGGCAGCCATATATTGTGCCTCTATAGTAGACAGAGCAACTGCAGATTGTAGTTGTGACTTCCAGTTTACATAATTTCCACTCACAAGAAAATAGTAGGTTGTTGTAGATCTTCTAGTATCTCGATCCCCAGCTTAGTTTGAATCCATGAAACCATCTACTTCCACCTGATTGCAGTGTTTTTTGTACATCAAACCATGACTAGAAGTGTAGTTTAAATACCTAAGTAACCATTTTATGGCATTCCAATGTTCCAACCCTGGTTTAGCCATATAACGACTTAAGGCACTTATAGCATGTGCAGGATCAGGCCTGCTGCATACCATAAGATACATTATGGTACCAATAACATTTATGTAAGGAACTTTGGACATATATTCTCTTTCTTCATCACTGTTGAGGAAATTGACATTTGTGAGAATATGCTGACTAGTGAGTGGCTGCTTTGTAGCTTTGACTCCCTTCATTGAGAACTTCTCAATAACCTTTTTAATGTAAGATTTCTGACTAATAAAGATGGTGTATTGTAGTCTATTTCTTGTGAATTCCATTCCTAATATCCTTTTAGCCATCTTAAGGTCTTTCATATCAAACTCAGATCTTTGTAAATCTTTGAGTTTATTCAAGTTGCTTCTCTTGTCACTTATTAGGAGCATATCATCAACACGTATGAGTAAATATTCGATGTCTTGTAACAACTGTCCTTTGAAGTACAAGCAAGGATCATAAGCACTCATTTGAAAACCTTGTTTCACCATAAACCCATCGAACTTCTTGTACCATTGTCGAGGTGATTGTTTTAATCCATATAAGGATCTTTTCAGTAAACATACCTTGTTTTGCCCTTTGAACACCTCAAAGCCTGTTGGTTGTTCCATGTATATAGTTTCTTCCAAATCACCATGTAAAAACGTTGTCTTGACATCCATTTGGTCTAGCTCTAAGTCAAATGGAGCTACAAGAGACAACATAACTCATATTGTTTTATACTTGATGTAATGTCTCAAATTTCCTAATAAGGTTTAAGACCTTGATTAGGAGGCCGGGAGGGCCATAATTGATTAATTATGCTATTAAATGATAATAAGCATGTTTAGGTGTATTAAATATGCATGTGAACCCATTTCTGAGTAATTGGGTGATTTTCATATTTTGGCCATTTCGGGAATATTTGGCATATATGTGATATGTGATATGAGTGTGGTGCTTTATTATTATTTGGTTATGCTAGGGTTACTCAGCACGAGACGATCCTAGGAGGTAAGCTAGTGGGAAAGTCACAACGGTATTTATTCTTGACTCGGAGTGAGTTAAAGGATATTTAGCACATTACCGGTTTATTGGGTAATGGGAATAAATATTTGGTGATAAATTGGGAGTTAGTAAGATCAGGGGAAAATTTTGGAGGTTTTGACTATTTTGCCCCTGGGAGTGTTTTCGGGACCCCGAGCGTTAGGATTTGTTTGAGACTACTTAAGCTTGAAGTAACCTTTTAAAAGAATAAAAGAACGTTCTGTACGTTCTCTCTCCCTAAGAGTTCCATTTTCGTCTCCCGATTGCATTTTCGAAGGTAACTTGAGTTATAGGACTCGGATTCAAGCGAGGATCGAGGCATAGCGATCCTAGGAAAGATTAGAAGCTTATTAGCCGGAGGATTTAGTTGGGAACAACTTAATCGAAGGTAATTCAAGTTTTAAGTTCTAAGTTTTTAAAGTTTTTAAGCTTGAATTGGATTTTGTGTTTTGATGTGTTTTTGGGTGATTTGAGACTTGGGTTTTGTTGGTTTTGGATCATGGGGATGTTTGGGAACTTTGATTTTTGAGTTTGGAGATGTTTGGATATGTTTTTGAAAGGTTTTAGATGAAGAAATGGAGTTTCTTTGGCTGGGTTCGAGGTTGAGTCGTGGCTCTGTTCTTGGGTGCTGCGGCTCAAGCTTGAAGAAGATGGTGGTTTGGTGCTGAAGGGATATTTGAGCTGCGACTCTATTGGGTAGAGCTGAGGCTCTAATTACTGTCAGAGAGGATTTTTGGGCCTGACTTGAGTGGGGCTGCGGCTCTAATGGTTGGGGCCACGACTCAAAAGAGGAAAAGTGACCAAAATGGGTTTTTAGTCATGGGAACTCAAAGCTTAGGCCTCGGGATCATTCCTACTACCCGGATTGGTGGCGTTTGATGTCTCGGAGGCTAGGTCTTGGTTCCGGGATTGGTTTTAGAACTTGAACTCATTGGATCATCATTTATGGTTGTGACTAGGTTATCACTAGAGGCTTGGAGTAAGGATCGTGCTTGTGGCTCGTTTATTGGTAACCTGTGCTTGGACCAAAGGTAAGAAAACTGCACTCCATATGTGACATGCATGGTTGTTCTTGATGCATGTTGGGTGTTTAAATGTAAACATTGATAGCATATTGAATGCTTAGCAATCTTGCTCATTTGCATATGGTTACTATTAAGGCATGCTGGATGATTAAGTGTGATGCATGTGATGCACGAGAAACATGTGATTAGGGCATGCCATGAATATTGACTGTGAGATTGATCAGAGCTTGAGTCTCTGTGTTTGGGCATGATCATAATTGTGCTGGCAACTGTTAAGTAAGCATGCTGAACGCCCTACGTTTGAATATTCAACATATGCCATATGTTTGGTAGCATGCTTACTTGTGCATGGTTCTGACTCATTAGTCAGAATTGGCAAAGGTGCCAGTATCAACTGTGAAGCTGTGACTTATTAGTCAGGTTCGGCAGTGATACTGGGCATTGGTCACACAGTGCTGACTCATAAGTCAGGACGACCTTAGCGTGTTCAACGCAAGCCAATAAAGGTTAGATCTTATCGACATCTACATTAAATGACTCAGAAGAGCATTAATGTCGGACTGACCTCAAGTTCGATGAAAACTAAAAGCGCTTGTGTGACTTACCCATCAGTCACTCATCTGTTAAGTTGGAGACTTACCCATCAGTCTCTCATCTGTTTAAGGCTAGTGGCTTACCCAGCAGCCACTCTTCTGTTTAAATTAGTGACTTGCTTGTCAGTCACTCAGCATGGTTTTCTAGAACCTCAAAGTGATATTCACTCATCTGTTCAGAGCTATAAGCTCTGTATGATCATTTTGATCATCATATGCATGGATTTGGGTGCTGAGCCCCGTAGTGACTTGCTTGTTGGTCACTTAGTATGGTTTACCAGAACCTCAAGTGTTGAAACACTCATCTGATTAGGATTGACTTGGTAGTCATCCAATCAGAAGGGCAGGATTTCTTATCCTGGATACCCCAGCATTGTTTGAACTCATTTGCATGCTTGAATAAAGTTATGTTTGCTAGGCATGCCAGATATGATTTGATATCATGGTATGACTGTTTATGAGCATATGAGTTTTCTTGCTGGGCTTCAGCTCACGGGTGCTATGTGGTGCAGGTAAAGGCAAAAGAAAGCTGGACCATCCTTGAGTTGGAGAGCTTAGGTGACGATGTGTACATATGCAGCTGCTCGACCGCCACGGCCGAGGTTTGAAGGAGAGGAACTCGGGTTAAACCCTGTTTTGCCGCTTAGATCGGCCGGTTGTAAATATTTTATTGTAATAAACCTTTAAATTATATTTTGGGGATCCCAATATATACAGTAAACGTTCTAGTGAAACGTTATATCTTAACCAAAATTTTTAATCCCTAAACCGCTAATCATACTTAGTTACACGTTTTTGGCCAAATGACTCGATTAGCGAGTTTAGCACTGTTTACAAGGCACACCGTAACGGTCCCTGGAGTTGGGGCGTTACACTTGACCACTGGCGAAAAAATTTGAGTAAAATCTATGCCCTCTTTCTTTGTGAAACCCTTTTCTATAAGCCTAGCTTTATATCTCATAAATTCTTTGTCACTCACACTTTCTTTCAACTTATACAACCACTTGCAAGCTACCACATTCTTATCCTTTGGTCTGTCCACAAGAATCCAGGTTTGGTTTTGGTAAAGGGACTTTATTTCATCCTTTCATGGTAGTCATCCATTGTCTTGGTCATGGCGTCTTCATAGTCACTAGGTTTTGTCATATTTAAATTAATACCAGCCATAAATGCATAAGCCACCATCTTATCCCACACTGTTAATGAAAGTTTCTGAACATGTTTTATGACTCTCTTTGATCCATCTCTAACAAGCTGATAGGACCTGTAACGCCCTACTTCCTCAGAGCTGTTACTAAGTGAGTTAAAAACGTTCAATTAACTCGCTAAGCGAGGTTTTAAGACAAAAGTGTAGTTAAATTATAAACGGAGTCTTATACTTTAAAAATAATTCCACTCATTGAAAATTATATAGCGTTAACATTTGGGATCCCAAAATACTGTATAGAAATATTTACAACTAAAAAATATAACTAAAGTCGGCTAAACGACAAAATTTAGGTTTAGTACAATCATCTCCACTAAATACCCTTGGCCATGGCAGCCAGGCAGGCCAAACATGTACACGCCGCTTCACGCTCTTCGTACTCATGGTTGGTCGATCTTCGCCTTGCCCTTACCTGCACCATAGAGCACCCGTGATCCAAAGCCCAACAAGAAAACTCTCACAAGTAGATAACATATGCATATTCAACATTCAACATATAATCAAACCACCAACAGGCTAGCCACATATGGCCATGCTGTCCCAGGCGCTTTACCAGGCCCTGGATTTGCGGTCTACACCGTGAGGATATCACAGGTATCTCATAGTGTCTTGCCCTTGCAACTCGCACTCTACGTGCTAAACGCTGCTCCTGGCCCCTTGCCGTTCCCGACCCTCACCAATCGGGGCTTTTGCCGTTCATTCACACATGTATGCACACATAGCATTATTAAACAAGTACTTAAACATGTATAAACATAATCAATGGGGCTACGCCCTGCAATACAATCATATAGGGTCGTGCCCTGCAACACAAGCTTTAGGGCCTTGCCCTGCTCTACAGGTACAACAATTTTCTTACCTGTGTCCCGAGCTTTCCAAGCACTGATGTCCTGAGTACAGTCCCCTAGTCCGAGCCTCGCTGAAACCCTAGTCACAACGCGTCAACAATATCCATCCATCAGATTCTAATCCATTAAATAACTTTGGGTAATAATTTTAGTCTCCGGGACCTTGAATTCTATCAATCTGGGTGATAAAATCCATCCCGAGCCTTAACTTTTGGATTCTCAAGCCTAAAACCTCTTTAAAGTCCAAAAATACACTAAGTGTCGTGGCCCCATGTAATATCCAACATTTTTATTATAAATCAAAGTTTTAATACATAAAATGTACAAGTTTACAAATTTAAGAAATAGTAATGGAAAAATAGTGTTTAAAATATGATTTTATGTTTTTAATGAGATTAAAGAGAGAGAAACTTGAGTAGTCAAGTATTGGACCCAAATGTCATATTTTAATTGGAGATTTTTATAAAATTAAGAAAGTTTTGCTAAAGGGCTTATTTGAAAAGAATTTTAATATTTTGGGTCCAAGTGTAATTTTAAAAATAATTTAAAAAAAAAAAAAGAAAAGGCTTCAGCCTTTCTTTTTTTACCCGAGTCTCTCTCTCTCTCCTCAGAAAACCCCTCTCTCTCTCTCTCTCCCTCTCTCTCTCTCTCTCTCTCTCTCTCTCTCTCCTCTGCGTATTACTGTTGCCGACGACGCAGGAGTACTTTCCGGCCACCATTTTTAGCCACGCGCCGGACCGTTGGATTCAGAGGCCTCCGAACTATCGACCTTCGCGGGAATCTAGAGCTCACTCGCCGATTAAACGCCTCAACCACTCGATTTAAGTTCGGCCACCCCGCGACTTCAAAGTTGCGATTCGGCCACCTCGGGCATCCGTTTGCCGATCCGTCACCACCATCGTGTTGCTCGTGTTGTGGGCTTCAAAACCCAATAACTTGTTCCTACATCTACCATAGTTGGGTGGTGGGCCCACCACGAGCCATCGCGATCCACCGTAGACCGACGGTCGAAACTTAGTGTTCGGGGTTTTGAAGTACGTTTTGAGTCTCAGAAAATCATCGTTTGACTTGTTGTGGAACCCGATCACTTTGGTATAATTTCTTTTACCTATATATTGTGATTTAATTGTGATTGATTAGAGTGATTGTTATTATGTGTATTTATAGTATATAATTATATATTATTGATATATGGAATATTTTTCTGTAATTATACTGGCTGTCTGGAATTATATATATTTTTGATACAGGTTTTGATTTTTGGAATTGTCCACTTTATAGCTGTTGTGCTGTCCAATTTTCTAGAAAATATTAGATATTAAATAAAGTATAAAAATACATATTTAATTGATTTTATATTAATATGGAAATTATTATGATTAAGTAATTTTAATTATTATTGTTATTATTTTGTTAAGTAAATCAAGAATATAGTTTCATACATATATATATATAAAAAGTGTGATTTATAGTAAACATGTTATTTAACAATTATTCTTATATATTAATATTTTGTTAATATTTGAATATTAAAATAATATCAATATTAGTTTCTTACAGTTATTGATATTTGTAAGACCAGTGAATTTTGGATAAAGTATATTTATTATATCACTGGAATTGATATTATGACTAATTAATAATAATATAAATATTTATATTTATATTATTATCATTATACTGATTATTACAATTTTATGTTAAAAATATGATTTCTTTTATAAAATGACTATTGGAATATATACATTCATATACGTATTGTTATTGAAGTATTTTGTTATGAATATTGAAATAAATTTATTTATAGACGATAATTATTATTATTGTTGGGATTATTATTATTATTATTATTATTATTATTATTATTATTATTATCATAAGAGTACATTATCTTATGACCAAGGTTTAAAGCATGGTTTTATATGAAGAGTGATTTGCATTACTTTGATAATAATTATTATTATCATTTATATAGTTTCTGGTATTGTTAATATACACTATCAATAGTGTATATTTACGGATTTGATAGAATTTAATAAATTATGTGTCTTGAATAGGATTTGTATGGATTTAATTGATTGACTCTTGATGAGCCGTTTTAAAATAAGCTAAGGACCTAAGGTAAGTAAATCTCACCTTTTGTGCTTAAGTGTAAGATGCATGACTACATTGATTGTGTACATCTGATGAGTTAAGTATGGTATGATGATGATGCATATGATAAGTATGTGAAGAATGGTTATATGAACACCATAAGGGTGTTGTGTGATATGTAATTGATGAATTCTGTGATAAGTGAAAGATGTCTTACTTGGTTAAGAATGATATGAATTATGTGCAAGTATGTGTTCTTATGTTGATGGATATGTGGATTACTCTATGTTCATGATTTGTTATATGTTATGATATATGAAGCGTTTAAGTTTTTAGGCTGGAAACCTTAGACCTGAGCCATAGCTCTACGTTAAGGTATAACAACGCCACCAACCCAAAGCTTCATGTATTATGACTAAAGATGTTTTGAGTTATATGAGATGTGATACAATGCCTTGATTGAATACCATCAACATGAATCATGAACATGAACATTGGCATTTCAGCATCAGCATGTATGCATGGCATGTACAGTTATGTGATACATTATTATGTGATATAAGACCATGCATATGAATATGAGAAAAGTTATGAAATGCCTTGAAAAGTTTTATGTAAAGTTAAACATTTTAATGACACAAGGCTTAAGCAAAGTGATAATAAGATGTTAAAAAGGGTGCCACTGTTTCGATGAAGCAATCAAGTAAGTTCAGTAAAGAAGACGGAGGTCTATTATGGCTTATAGTGGCCGTCCACTAGTGTGGGCTAGGTCAGAGTTGACCATTCAGATATGTTTGCCATGTTCCCGTCTTTCTCCTCCATATGTGTAATAAGTATGGCAGCTATGGCAACGATGAAATGAGTGTTATGATGAGCCTAGCTGAGACGATGGCTAGCCGGAGGAGAACCCGTGGGATTCTATATGATATCTGTTATAAGCCCTGCAGGCATTTGCCGAATCAAACAGTGTGCACAAGTGAAATCGGGCCCATAAAAACGTGAAACTAAAAGAAAGAGCATAAAAGTAAAGTTTGAAAGTGCATGAGCAATAAATGAAATGCATAAGTATATAAGTCAGCATATTAGTATATGTGCACTACAAACTCACGACATTCATGTGTATGTGTATGCATGAGATTTACTTACTGAGCGTTAGCTCATTATGTTATTTTCCAACATTTTTCCAGGTGTGGCTTTAGCTGTTGAGCAACTTGTGGAGCACGGACTCAGTAGCAATGCAATAATGGTTTAGAGTTTTCATATGGCTGCCTTAAATTTAAAGTATTCATACGTGTAATAATTTCTTCTAATAAGTTTATATAAAAGTTTTAAATTTTTCTGTATTTCTTCGTATCATTTTATTTAATTCTTTTGGTCAAGTGCCTTACATACTCGTAAACCCTAGAATTACGAGTATGTGGCAGACGTACCCTACCTTAGGGACGTTACACCCCATGAGCCCATGCCCCGACCCGCCTCAACCAGAGACCCTCAACCCCAAAACAGGGCAGGCACGCCGTGGCCCAAGCTAGGGCATGCCGCAGCCCGCCCTTCTTCCTGGCCTCCAACCTGTTCTAGAGGGTCGGGACTCAGCAAGAACAATGTCACGGCCCGACCCTTTGAACCCAGAAAAATCCTCCATTTTTACCTCCACAACCAAGCCAATTTACCCCAAAATCAATCCAACAATTCAAACTAATCATCACAGAAGTTCTACCACAATCTCAGCAACAAAACCTAACAAGAGTTAACCCCAAATCCCATCTAAAACTCTAGAATGATCCTTCACCTATCCCACATGCAAAACTCTGAAATACCAGCAGGAAACCAATATAATTCATCAAGTTTATAGCTTACCTTTGCTTGATTAAATCTCTGAGTTAATCTCCTAAGCTCCAAGCTTCAATCCCCCAAAATCCCAGCTTTAAATCCTTAATCTCTGGTTAAATTTCACCAAAATTCACTAAGCTTCCAAGAGAGAAAACTCCAATAGAGAGAGAGAGAGAGAGAGAGAGAGAGAGAGAGAGAGAGAGAGAGAGAGAGAGAGAGAGAGAGAGAGAGAGAGAGAGAGAGAGAGAGAGTCGGTTTCCCTTAGTTTCTGAGTGCATCTTCACTTTGTTTTATTTAACTTAAGTTTCTAAGGTTATCTCAAAGGTTCGGGGTGCCAAAAACGTCCACTAGGGCAAAATGGTAAATTTCCCCAATATTCCCTCCTAAACACTCTAACTTCAAATATATCTCCAAATATTTATTTCCATAACACATCCAATACTCGAAATACCCCTCGACTCGCCCCGAGTCGGGTATTCGACCCCATTGTGACTTTCTAGCTAACCGCTCCCTACGACTGTCTCGGATCGTGCAACACAATTATATCACAAGTATATCACAATTATTACAATTATCACATTTATGCCCTCAACGGGCTAAAATTACAAACATGCCCCTAATAACCAAACGGGGCCCACATGCATATTTAATTCACCTAAACATGCAACTCTAATCACATATTCATAAAAATTCACATATTATAATAATAATTCACTTATTGCCCTCCAGGCACACTAATCAAGGCCCTAAGCCTTATTAGCAAATTTGGGTCGCTACAACTATCCCCTCCTTACAGAAATTTTGTTCTCGAAATTACCTGAACAACTTGAGATACCGCTCTCGCATATCTAATTCAAGTTCCCACGTCGCCTCCTCAACTTTGCTGTTCCTCCGTAGCACTTTCACCAAGGCGTTGGTCTTGCTCCTCAAGACTTTATCTGTAACGCCCTGGATAGCCAAGATCGTTTCACTGTGTGTTTATAAAAGTGCTAGACTTGCTAATCAAGTCATTAAATTAAAAATGTGTTACTGAAATTATAATGGAACTAAGGTTAAAAGATTTTGGTCGCAAAAGCTGCATTTCTTACAAATAACATTTTCTGTTTACACGGGATCCCAAAATTAACAAGATTAAAACCATTTACAAAGATTCAAGATTTAAATACAGTAATTAGCCATTCTAAGGCAAAACACACTGTTAGGCATTCCTTGTCCTGATCCGCTCCTTGGCCATGGCGACCGAACAACTGATTATGTACATTCAGCCCCGCATCTCTCCATCTCAGGATTGGTCTAACTTGCCTTTGCCTTTACCTGCACCACGTAGCACCCGTGAGCCAAGGCCCAGCAAGAAAACACAATAACAGAGCATAAACAACCAATAGACAATCCAATATCTCATATCACATAAACATGTTGTCAACAGTTTAAGCATTTATGATAACCAAGTATTCATCATACCAAACATATCATCTCATATCAATAATCAATTCACAAATGATAACTAGGGTTAGTGTAATGCCCCAAATTTCCTAATAAGGTTTAGGACCTTGATTAGGAGGCCGGGAGGGCCATAATTGATTTATTATGATATTTAATGACTATATGCATGTTTATGTGAATTATATTATTATATGATGGTGAATGCATGCATATGGGCTCATATTTTAAATGCAAGGGCATTTTGGTAATTTGGCCGTTGGGGGCGTGATTGTGTAATTTTATGCATATGGGTGAATTATAATTTTAACACATTATATGTGGATTGGTTCGAGCCTTTTGACGTGAGACGATCATGGGAAAGCAAGTTTTCGGTCTAGTCATAACGGGATTAAGTTCGGGGCTCGGGGTGAGTCTCGGGGTGATATTAATGATTATAGCGTTACCGGGGATTTTAGGGTAACGGGATATGAATTATTGGTGTATGAGGATATTGAGATTAGCGGGATTTGGGAAGCGTTAATTATGATTAACGGGATAAGCGGAAAGTACCAATTTTACCCTTGAAATGGTTTTAGGGCTTTTGATGGCTTAAGGGTATTTTGGTCATTTAGGGTTTTGGATATATATGACATGAAGGCTGTAGAAAATACAGAAATAAAACAGAGCCTATCTTCATCTTTCTCCCTTTCTTCCCGTACAAGTTCTCCTTCACCCTTTTCTTTAAGTTTTGAGAGCCTATCTTGAGGAAGCAAGCTAGGGAGTCAAGCTTGGGGAGGTTTAGCTTGAGTTCAGCCATTGGGAAGGATTCAAATCGTGTTTGAGGTGAGTTTTATCCACTAACTTTCTGGTTATACCCTGTTTTAGTGTTAGTTTTCAGCTTGTGTTTTTATGGTGGCTTGTTTGAATTGATGGAAGTTTTAATTGGGGTTTGTCTTGGGTTTTGCTAAGGGTGTGATAGAGAACAAGTTTAAGGATTGTATTGGAGGTTTGAGTGGTGTTTAAACTGAGATTGAAGGGTTGGTTTCAAGAGAAATCGTAGGGGAGGAAAAACAGGGGTTTTGGCTGAACTGGAGGTTGCGCCGCGGCATGGCCAGGGAGAGCCGCGGCCCTTGGAGGATGCTGGGTTTGGGCGCCTCTGTTTGAGGGGCGGGCCGCGGCCCTTAGTGACCTTTTAGCCCAAAAACATGTTTTAAGCTTGGGGATTCAAGCCATAGGCCTCGGGGTTGTACCTATTACCCGGTTAAGTGGGGATTGATGTCCCGGAGGCTAGATATTGATTTGGGAACTTATGTTGATCATTTTTATTAATGATACCTTATATTTGGTTATGACTAGGTGACCGTTAAAGGACCAAAGGACTGATCGTTCTCAAAGGTCGTTTCTTTTATTAATTCTCGCTCGAACCCAAGGTAAGAAAACTGCACCCCATATGTGACATGCATGGCAATGATTGATGCATGTTGGATGTTTAAATGTAAACATTGATAGCATAACGAATGCCTGGCAAGCTTGCCCATTTGCATATGATTATTATTGAGGCATGCTGGATGATTAAGTGTGATGCATGTGATGCACGAGAAACATATGATTAGGGCATGCCATGAGTGATGAATATGAGATTGGCCAGAGCTTGAGTCTCTGAGTTTGTGCATGATCATGATTATGCTGGAAACTGTTTAGTAAGCATGCTGAATGCCCTATTCTTGGATAATTGACATATGATACATATTGATAGCATTGCTTACTTGTGCATGGTACTGACTAATTAGTCAGATTTGGCAAAGGTGCTAGGATCAACTGTGAAGTTGTGACTCCTAAGTCAGGTTCGACAGTGGTACTGGGCACTGGTCATGTTGCACTGACTCGTTAGTCAGAATTGGCAAATGTGTTAGTATCAGCTGTGAAGCTGTGACTTATTAGTCAGGTTCGACAGTGATACTGGACACTGGTCACATAGCGCTGACTCATTAGTCAGAACGGTCTTAGCGTGGTTCACGCAAGCCAACGGAGATTAGATCTAATTGACCATAAGCATTGAATGACTCAAAGAGAATTAATGCCAAACCGACCTCGAGGGTCGATGGATGAAATGAGTGCTTGGAGGCTAGTGGCTTACCTAGTAGCCACTCTCCCTCTTGAATCATGTGATGCTCACTCATTGGTTTGAAAGTTTTATGCTCAGTATGATTATAATGATAATCATTTGATAATGTTTATGTATAGTGTTATGTTTTCTTGCTGGGCTTCGGCTCACGGGTGCTATGTGGTGCAGGTAAAGACAAGAGGAAGCTGGACCATCCTTGAGTTGGAGGGCTTAGGTGATGACGTGTACATATGCAGCTGCTCGTCCGTCATGACCGAGGTTTAAAGTGGAACTAGGGTTGAACTCTGTTTTGCCGCTTAGAACGGCCTGTTGTAAATATTTTCTGTAATAAACTCTGAAATTTATATTTTCGGGATCCCAATATATATATTAAACGTTCTAGTGAAACGTTACACCCTAACCAAGATGTTTAATCCCTAAACCGCTAATCATACTTAGTCCACGATTTTGGCCAAATGACTCGATTAGTGAGTTTAGCACTGTTTACAAGGCACACCGTAACGGTCCCAGGAGTTGGGGCGTTACAGTTAGCACCCTTAGGCCGCACCCTCTGTTTATCCCACTGACTCCGGCCCGCTTAAACCGAGCTCAGTGAATATTAAGCTGTCCTCGGCTACTAGTGGCCAAGCTACGCCCTGTGCGCAAATATTGTATACGACACCCTGTTGCCGTTTATCACATGTCCCATGGAATAATACCATCATTGACATTATACATATATCAGGAGCACTTAGTCCCATAACCGGGTGCAGTTTTCTTACCTTTAGATTCGCTAGCTTCGTTCACTTTGATCCTTGAGCACGATCCCTCTTGAGACCTAGCGCACACCTAGTCACAACCATAGGTCAGAATCATCACCAACCCTCAAGTCCAAAACCTAACCTCGAGACCAATCCCGAGCCCTCGGGAAGCTCAAATTCCACCAAACAGGGTGGTGGAATCGAACCCCGAACCCCTGGGCAAAAACCCTTGAAAATAACTCAAAAACCCTTTTCTGGAAACAAGGTAGCGCTACAGCGCTCTAAGGAGGGTGCTACAGTGCTACAAGCAGAACCCAAAAACCCCTAGACTACCTAGCCTAGCGCTACAGCGCCCAAAGGCTAGCGTTGTAGCGCTAGTCACAGAACCAGCTACCCTGCATTTTCCTTCGTGCGATTTCCCTAAGCTAACCCTTACCAAAACTTTTCCAATCTTCAACCAAACTTAAAAACAAGCTTATCAACATACTCCACTCATCCCAAGCATCCCAAATACACAAAACCCAATCACATGCATCCTTAAACATAGAATTCACCATAGATGAACGTAGAGTTCAAAAACTCAGCCAAACAACAAAACTTCAGAATTCAAGTGTCCAAGCTCAAAGTTTCTTACCTTTAATTGGAAAGTTGATGTTAGGATATCCTCTACTCTTCCTTGGCTTCCTCCTCCTCAAACCCTTGGCTTGAATTCCCTAGAATTCCCATCAAATTATACTTAGATATCATAGTTCTGCACCAAAACCAGAAAGTGAAGAAAACCTCAAAGTCTTACCTCCACTGAATGAATTGCCCTGCCAATTCCTCAAGCTTAACTCAGAAACCTAATTGCTCAGCTTGACCTAGCTCTCCTCTGAACCTTAGCTCCAAAAGACCCCAAGAAATGGTGGAGAAGAGCCTAAACCGACCTTGCTTTTCTTTCCCTTCTTTCTCTTTCTTTTCTTTCCTTCAGACTTCTATTTCATTTTACAAACTCCACTAAGCGTAAAGCCTCAGTTATGCCTATCCTTTATAAGCCAAATGACCACAATACCCTTCCCTTAAATCCTAAGTCTTTTAATCCACCTAGGGGTATTTTGGTCATTTCACCCAATTCCCGCTAATTCCTCGAGTGTCTCTAATATTTCCCGCTTACTTCCCGATACCTAGTTAATCACCAATTATATTCCTCAATATCAAGATTAACCCCAATATATTCTCTAAATTCCCATTTACACCCCCAGGCTCGCCCAGAGCCGGGTACAAATCCCCGCCGTGACTTTTTCGCTAACCTGCTCACTAGGATCGTCTCGAATCACAGATCACAAATATATCCACATAATAATGTGGTCTCAACAATTATCACATATATATATACAGTTATGCCATTTCTAACCTAATCAGAGCCTACATGCATACTTACACACATAGCCATGCATCTCAGATATTCAAATAGTCATATAGCATACTTTTAATCATTAAATCACATATATTCCAATTATGCCCTCTCGGCATGCTAATCAAGGCTCTTAAGCCTTATTAGTAAATTTGGGTCGTTACATTATCCTTCCGGTCGAGAATCTGAACTGGCTTCTCCTCATATGATAGATCCTGATCTAGCTCCAAATTCTCATAACTCAGTACATGCGTCAAATCCGATACATACTTCTGGAGCATGGACACGTGAAAAACATTATGAACCCCTGATAAGGCTGGAGGCATCGCCAGTCTATAAGCTACCTCTCCAACCCGTTCCAGAATCTCGAAGGGGCCAACAAACCTAGGGCTCCACTTGCCTCGAACACCAAACCATTTCACTCCCCTCAAAGGTGAAACCCTAAGAAACACATGGTCACCTACCTGAAACTCTACGCTTCTGCGTCTCAAGTCCGAGTAACTCTTCTGGCGACTCTGGGAGGCAAGCATTCGAGCTATAATCTTCTCAATTGCCTCATTGGTCCTCTAAACCATCTCAGGACCCAAAAAACTCCTCTCACCCGTCTCATCTCAATTGATAGGTGATCTACACTTCCTCCTATAAAGCATCTCATACGGAGCCACTTCGATAGTCGCCTGATAACTATTATTGTATGAGAACTCAATCAAAGGGAGATACTTACTCTAAGATCCCCCAAAGTCTAACACACAAGCTCGTAGCATGTCCTCCAGTATTTGAATCGTCCTCTCAGACTATCCATCTGTCTGAGGATGATAAGCAGTACTAAACCGTAACTGCATGCCCATAGCCTTCTACAAAATATCCCAAAACTTGGAGGTGAAGGTGGGGTCCGTTTCGGATACTACCGACCTCGGAGCCCCATGAAGTCGAACAATTTCCTTCACATATAACTCGGAAAACTGCTCCACAGTGTAAGTCGTCCTGATAGGTAAAAAGTGGGCGGACCTGGTATACCTATCAACAATCACCCACACCGAGTCATGTTGTCTCACGGTCTTCAGCAAAGCAACCATGAAGTCCATGGTGATATCTTCCCACTTCCACTCTGGAATCCCTAGAGGCTGCAACAACCCTGCTGGCCTCTGATGTTCACCCTTAACCTGTTGACACGTTAAGCACTTGGCCACATAATCCATCACATCCCTCTTCATGCCCGACCACCAATAGAAAGCTCTCAAATCTTGGTACATCTTTGTCGTACCTGGATGTAAGGAATAGGGAGTGGTATGCGATTCATCCAAGATCTCTCACCGGATATCAAAATCCATCGGAACACAGATCCGACCCTTGTACTTCAGTAACCCCATCTCAGAGATAGAAAAGTCATTAGCCGCTCTGACTAAGACATTCTCTCTGTGATCTCTCAACTGGGAATCTTTTTCCTGCGCCTCCCTGATTATCTCAAGGAGTGTAGAATGAAGAGTGATGTTGGCTAACCGACCAACAACCAACTCTATACCCACTCTAGTCATCTCATCAGGTAGCTTACCAGATATCTGTCTCGAACTGAACAATTGTCCTGGGCCCTTCCGACTCAATGCATCAGCCACTACATTAGCCTTCCCAAGATGGTATAGGATATCACAATCATAATCATTTACCAACTCCAACCACCATCTCTGGCGCATATTCAGATCCTTCTGAGTAAAGAAGTACTTCAAACTCTTATGGTCGGTGTATATCTCGCACTTCTCGCCATATAGATAATGTCTCCAAATCTTAAGTGCAAATACCACCACTGCCAACTCCAGATCATGCGTGGGATATCTCTGCTCGTATTCCTTTAGCTATCTTGATGCATAGGCTATCATCTTTCCAGCTTGCATCAGCACACACCCTAAACCCTATCTGGAAGCATCACAATAAACCACAAACTTCTCATTATCTATCGGTAGACTCAACACTGGCGCGGTGATCAGACGCCGCTTTAGTTCCTTAAAATTGTTCTCACACCTGTCTGTCCAAATATACTTAGTCTTCTTCCTTGTCAATTCTATCAATGGCGTAGCTATCCTGGAGAACCCCTCAACAAACCGCCGATAATACCCTGCCAATCCCAGAAAACTCCTAACTTCAGGAACACTACTCGTTCTAGGCCAATCTCTCACTGCCTCAATCTTACTTGGGTAAACCAGAATCCCTTCCGTACTGACAATATGGCCTAGAAATGTGACTTGCGGTAGCCAGAACTCGCACTTGCTGAACTTGGCATATAACCTTTGCTCCCTCAACCGCTGCAATACCAAACGTAGATGTTGCTCATGCTCTATCTCTGACTAAGAGTGCACCAAAATGTCGTCGATGAACGCAATCACAAACTTGTCCAGATAGTCCTTGAAAACCCTATTCATTATGTCCATAAATGCTACTGGGGTATTGGTAAATCCAAAGGACATAACCAGGAATTCATAATGTCCATATCTCATGTGGAAAACAGTCTTTGGTATGTCCTATTCTTTGACCCTTAACTGATGGTAACTTGACTAGAGATCAATCTTAGAAAACACTGTCTTTCCCTGAAGCTGATCAAACCAATCGTCGATCCTAGGCAGTGGATACTTATTCTTAATGGTCAACTTGTTCAGCTCCCTGTAGTCAATACACATCCTAAGAGATCCATCCTTCTTCTTGACAAATAACATTGGAGCATCCCATGGCGAGAAACTCGGTCTGATGAATCCCAAATCCAGTAACTCCTACAACTGAATCTTTAACTCCTTCAACTCTGTCGGAGCCATTCTGTAAGGTGTCCTAGATTTTGACTCCGCCCCTGGTGCCAACTCTATAACAAACTCAATCTCCCGCTGCGGCGGCAACCCTGGCAGATCTGCTGAAAATAAGTCTGGAAACTCACATACCAATCTGGTCTCACCCGATCCAACCGACACAACCCTAGAGGTATCCACAACATTCGCTAGGAATCCCATGCAACCTTCCTGCATCAAGTCTCTATCCTTCAGTGCTGAAATCATAGGTACTCGGGATCCACTAACTATCCCCACAAATACAAAGGGTACCTCCCCTTCTGGTTCAAAAGTCACCATCCTGCGCTTGTAGTCAATCGTCGCCCCATACTTCGATAACCAATCCATCCCTAGGATCATATTGAAGTCATCCATCGCAAGCTCAATCAGATCAACAGACAACTCCCTACCATCTACCTCTACTGGCAAAACTCTAATCCCTCTCCTATAGACTACCAGTTCCCCAGTTGGCAACAAAGTCTGAAAACCCCTAGCATACAAAACTCTAAGTCTACACAGCTGATCTATCACTCTAGCAGACACAAACAAATGAGTAGCTCCCGAATCAATCAATGTAGTATAAAAAGACCCAACACTAGAAATCTGACATGTCACAACCTCGGGGCTAGCCTCCGCCTCAATCTGAGTCAAGGTGAACACTCTGGCAGGAGCAAGACTGTCGCCCTGTTTTGACTCCTCTTTCCTGGCTTGTGGGCAGTCCTTCTTCAAATGATTGGAACTCCCATAGATAAAACAGGCCCTAATCTTGCACTCACACTGATCTCATCGTCTGCACCGTGGACACACTGGAAAACACAACCTGAGCATAAGTCGTATTCTCTGGGTCTAACATAATCTTCACATCAAGGGCAATCATAACATTCAACCCCCGTACAAATCTATCTCTTCTTGCCGCATCAGTCGGCACCAAATTCGGCGCGAACTTCGCCAATCGGTCAAATTTCAAGGCGTACTCTGTAACGGTCAACCGGTTCTGAGTCAGGTTGATGAACTCGTCAACCTTCGCAGCTTGGACTGCTACACTGTATCATTTCTTGTTAAGATGTTTCTGAACTCTTCCTAAGTCATAATTGCCACATTCCTCCTCTGAGTCACTACATCCCACCATATGCGGGCATCTTCCCTGAACATGTAGCTGGCACAAGCTAACCTCTCGTTCCCTTCAACCCTCATAAAATCCAGGATAGAGGAAACCATATTCATCCACTGCTTTGCCCACAGTGGGTTTGGTCCACCCTTGAAGGTGGGAGGATGTTGTTTTATGAACCTCTCATACAAAGGTTCCCACCTGTTCTCCATAACAGGATGAACCAGCACTGGCGCCACAGCCTGCTGAACTGAAAACCCAGTGGTTTGAGGAGGGGCCTGCTGCCTCAGCTGTCGAAGTTCTTCCTCTGTTTGTTGTAGTCTCGCTTCTATTTTGGCAAACATCTGTTGCCAATTCTATGGGGCAGGTGGAGGGTCCTGACCCTGGTTATCATCCTCGAGCCGCAGAGTCTAGATGTTTGTCGAGGCATCACAACAATATGCCTGCAATCAACGACGCCACTCATCAGGCAAGATAACAACATCCAAAACCACCTCCCAAGTCATATCAGTCAGCCATAAACAACAATCCACATAACATACAAATAGCATATAACACTCAACGGGCCATGCCCTGACATTATGCATATGTTAACTCATTCATCATGTTCTTTATAAAATAAGCAGGCAAACAGGGCATCTAAGCACATATTCAAGCTTATAAATCAATTATTACCAACCAACCCTGAGTCGAGCTTGTCACTGACAGTGACATGTTCGGTCAATGAGAACCATAAACCTTGACTCGCTCTGATACCAAGTTGTAACACCCTACTTCCTTAGAACCGTTACTACGTGAGTTTAAAACATGCAATTAACTCACTAATCGAGGTTTTAAGACAAAAGTGTAGTTAAATTATAAACAAAATCTTATACTTTGAAAATAATTCCATTCATTGAAAATTATAAAGCGTTTAACATTTGGGATCCCAAAATACTGTTTAGAAATATTTACCACTAAAAAATATAACTAAAGTCGGCTAAACGACAAAATTTAGGTTTAGTACAATCATCTCCCAAGAATACCCCTGGCCGTGGCAGCCAGGCAGGCCAAACATGTACGTGCCGCTTCACACTTTCTGTACTCATGGTTGGTTGAACTTCCCCTTGCCCTTACCTTCACCATAGAGCACCCGTGAACCGAAGCCCAGCAAGAAAACTCTCACAAGCAGATAACATATGCATATTCAACATTCAACATATAATCAAACCGCCAACAAGCTAACCACATACGGCCATGCCGTCCCAGGCGCTTTACCAGGCCTTGGGTTTGTGGTCTACACCATGAGAATATCCCAGGTATCTCATAGGGTCTCACCCTGGCAACTCACACTCCACGTGCTAAATGCTGCTCCCGCCCCCTTGCCGTTCTCGGCCTTCGCTGTTCCCGGCCCTCGCCGTTCGGGGCTCTTGCCATTCATTCACACATGTATGCACACATATCATAATTAAATAAGTACTTATACACGTATAAACATAATCAATGAGGCTACACCCTGAAATACAATCATATAGGGTCGTGCCCTGCAACACAAGCTATAGGGCCTTGCCCTGCTCTACGGGTACAACAGTTTTCTTACCTGTGTCCCGAGCTTTCCAAGCACTGATGTCCTGAGTACAATCCCCTAGTCCGAGCCTCGCTGAAACCCTAGTCACAATGTGTCAACAATATCCATCCATCAGATTCTAATCCATTAAATAATTTTGGGTCATAATTTTAGTCTCCGGGACCTTGAATTCCATCAATCCGGGTGATAAAATCCATCCCGAGCCTTAACTTTTGGATTCTCAAGCCTAAAAACTCTTTAAAGTCCAAAAATACACTAAGTGTCGTGGCCCCATGAGCCCATGCCCCGACCCACCTCAACCAGAGACCCTCAACCCCAAAACAGGGCAGGCGCGGCGCGGCCCAAGATAGGGCATGCCGCAGCCCGCCCTTCTTCTTGGCCTCCAACCTGTTTTAGAGGGTCGCGACTCAGCAAGAACAATGTCACGGCCCGACCCTTTGAACCCAGAAAAATCCTCCATTTTTACCTCCAAAACCAAGCCAATTTACCCCAAAATCAATCCAACAATTCAAACTAATCATCACATAAGTTCTACCACAATCTCAGCAACAAAACCTAACAAGAGTTAACCCCAAATCCCATCTAAAACTCTAGAATGATCCTTCACCTATCCCACATGCAAAACTCTGAAATACCAGCAGGAAACCAATATAATTCATCAAGTTTATAGCTTACCTTTGCTTGATTAAATCTCTGAGTTAATCTCCTAAGCTCCAAGCTTCAATCCCCCAAAATCCCAACTTTAAATCCTTAATCTCTAGTTAAATTTCTCCAAAATTCACTAAGCTTCCAAGAGAGAAAACTCCAATAGAGAGAGAGAGAGAGAGAGAGAGAGAGAGAGAGAGAGAGAGAGAGAGAGAGAGAGAGAGAGAGAGAGAGAGTCGGTTTCCCTTAGTTTCTGAGTGCATCTTCTCTTTGTTTTATTTAACTTAAGTTTCTAAGGTTATCTCAAAGGCTCGGGGTGCCAAAAACGTCCACTAGGGCAAAATGGTAAATTTCCCCAATATTCCCTCCTAAACATTCTAACTTCAAATATATCTCCAAATATTTATTTCCATAACTCGATAACCCCATAATACATCCAATACCCGAAATACCCCTCAACTCGCCCCGAGTCGGGTATTCGACCCCGTTGTGACTTTCTAGCTAACCTCTCCCTAGGACTGTCTCGGATCGTGCAACACAGATATATCATTATCTCAGCTGCCCCATTTTGTTGAGGAGTTAATCTAACAATCCTATGTCTTTGAATGCCATTTTCTTCACAATATGAGTAAAAAATATCATTACAAAACTCTAACCCTCTATCTATTCTAAGAGTTTTAACTCTTTTATCAGTGATATTTTCCATTCTTTAAATTTTTCAAAAGCATCATTTTTGTGTTTCAGCAAATAAACCCAAAATTTTCTTGAATAATAATCAATTATGGATAAAAAATAAGAGTTACCTCCCAATGTTGGAAGCTTTTCGGGCCCCCATAGATCTGCATGAAGATATTCCAGGACTGCTTTTGAGTTATGTTGCCCTACTTTGAAAATGAGCCTATGATGCTTACCAAGCACAGTTCTCGTAGAAATCCACTTTGCTAATTTTATCTGCTCCAAATAAGTTCTGCTGTTGCAATACTTGGAGATTGATAACTCTATATTTTAGTGTTATTAATTGAGCTTATGAACTTAAAAATCTAAGTGAAATAGAGTGTTTTTGTTTGGTTTTAGTCATTTCATCTTTTAATATTTGTTTATGTATTTTGTTTTAATTTATGATAAATCTTGTGGGAAAATAATGAGATTATGATCTAAAAAAAGTGATATCTATTTTTGAAGAAAAAAAAAAGAAAGAATGCTTGGAAAGCTTGGTGAAAAATGTGCAAAAAAAGCATCTTGGAGCTGAAATCCTGGTACTTTGCTGTAGCATCATTTCAACTTTGCTGCAGCAAAGTGTGCACAACCAGCAACATAAGTTATGCATATTTGGCAAGTCATTAAATGAGGTAAAGTGACTTGACTAGTGGGAGGATGAGGTGGAAATGAGCTGACATTTTTTTGGAGGAAAGAGTGGTCTTCACGTGTAGAAGAAAAAGAAAAAGGTTTATACCCATTTTTGGAGCCCTAGAGAGAGAGAACTTTATCTTCTTCAACCTTTGAGCAGCCACCATTTTAGAGAGAGCTGTCATTGTAGAAAGAAAAACACCCAGAAAATGAAGAAAAAGAAAAAGAAAAAAATATTTTACTTAAGTGTTAGTTTTAGGTTTTGGTATTTTCTTTAGCAATTTTATTTAGAGATTTGGCCAAAATCATGAGGAAGAAGAAGCGGATTTTGGGGGAAATGCTTGGAGTCTTGTGACAAACTCCATATGGTTCTGTAATTTAGAATTTTATATTTTTGCACATCTATTTATGAGTTAATTTCTATTTTGCTAGTATTATTATCTTGACTTGAAATTGTGATTTGGTACTTTGTTGCATGAATGTTTTGGTGGATGAGTTTTGTTCATTCAAGTGTGTATATTGTCTAATGCTTACTTTTGTTTGATCACCAATTGTGCGTTGATGAATTAATATTAATGCTGGAAAAGTTAATGTTAATGGACACAAACTTGAATGATGCAAGTTCTTAATTTCTTAGATTTGGATTTGTGATTGTATAGGGATATATTATCACCTTGCATGACTTAGAGGAATTGTACTTATATTGGTGTTCTTGAAATTAATTGGGCATAGGAATATGTTAATTAATTACAGAACCAAACCATAAGCACTTTGGAAAAAGGATTATGACATTTAAATTCATAGTCAACTCTGCCCAGTTGTTATAGCATTCCTCTTCAGCATTGTTACCATAATTGCATTTTTAGGACAATTTAATAATTCTACCATGTTTCTTCTCTTAGTTTTTGTTTGTTAGTTTTGTTTACTTTTCATTAATTTAGTTTTATCTCATTGTTTTATTTTCATTGAAACCAATTTGTGAGTAATTAGTTTTGAGAATTAATTTCCAATTTCCAATCCCTGTTGGGACAATACTTAACTTATCACTTTATTACTTGTTTAATGACTGTGTACACTTGCACACACTATTAATTTCACAACAGAGACCCTTGTCGCTGATGTGTCCTAGACGTCTATGCCATAAAATGACCTTTTGATCTTCAGTTCCAACAGCCACTGAATTGTTCCCTGTGATTGTTTCACAAATTGTATGATAAAGTGTGTCCCTTCAAAGAACCTCTACTGATTTTCATTGTACCATTCTTCACTTTCACATTATAGCCTGCATCATCTAGCACACCAAGTTAGATTAAATTTCTAGAAAGTTTAGGTACATACCTCACATCCTTGAGTGATCGTACAACACCATCAAACATTTTGAGACTCACTATCCCAATGCCATCCACTTGACAAGATTGATTATTGCCCATAATAATCTTTCCTCCATCTACCTTTTTGAAGTCAGTGAGTAGTTGTCTGTTGTATGTCATATGGTAAGAACATCCTGAATCTAGAATCCAATCACCACAATCTTCTTCTGTTGCAGCAAGAAGAACTTCCCTGGTTATAAAAACATCCCCATTGTTTTCTGAATCATACTTATCAAGACTTTCACTTCGATTTGCGTTTCTCCCTTTTTGTTTCTTGAGCCACATGAAACATTCCTTCTTGAAATGTCCATCTTGGCCACAATGGTAACAAAGTTTTGAAGTTCTGTGACCTCTAGATGAGGACCTTCCTCTCCCTTTACTTTGACTTCTGCCTCGATATCCTTTGAAGTTTTAAAATGGTTGTCTTGCTCTTGCAAAGTTTGCTTCAATCTGATTTGGAGAAGATGGCCTATCGATTTTGAGTTCCAAATCTTTGGATTTTAGAGCAGATATAACTTCTTCCAAGATAATTGATGTCCTTCCATACTTGATGGCATTCTTTACTTCTCTATATGACTCCAGCAGAGGATTTAGAATGATAATAGTCTGGTTCTCATCACTTAGTGCCTCTCTTTCTCCTGAATTTGCAAGTTCAATATTCATACAAAGGAATTCATCTAGATTATCTTCTAAGTTCTTACTGCTACTCATTTTAAACCCAAACAACCTTTCTTTCAAGAAAATCTTATTCGTAAGAGATTTCTGTTGAAACAATTTATCAAGTTTGCTCCATATCTTTGTAGGAGTGTTTTCCTTATCTACCATTCTTATTATTGCATCAGATAGATGAAAAATCATGATCCCAGTCGCTGATTCCATCATTTCGATCTTTTGATCCTCATCAACTTTTTCAGGCCAAGTGATGGGATCTTCAAGAACCCTTAGCAATTTTTGAGAAGCCAACATGGCTTTGATCTTCCTTCTCCAGATTCTAAAATCGTTGTTACCATCAAATTTCTCAATCTCTAACTTCATACTGCTCATGTTGCTAGAATGATACCACGCTTCAATTTCCTAATTTGAGTCTTGAATCTTAGAAGTTGATTATTGAGGTTCTTGTTTCACTGGAACTTCTTCTGTGTCATTGTCTGTAGATGAGCTTGAACTAGCCAGGTCTTTTCCTTCTTGTTTTCTTTATTCTTGAAGCTGAGCTTTACCAACGAACCTGGCTCTTGATACCACTGTTAAGAATTAGCTCCACTCAACACTAGCTTCCCAAATTTTATAGAGGTTCAGCTCCAAAATCTGAAGCCTACATCCTCTTGAACTCCCCTTGAGGAATTCATCTCTCCACCATGAAAATCAATATTACAATCAGTAGAACAAGTCCCTTGAGACTCAACACTCTGAGTTAGATTACAAAGCCTTAATCCCTGGCTTAATCCTTGTACACAAACCATATACAATCTCTCTCCCCAACTCACATGTGTTTTCTCTCTCTAGAAATCTCTAAGACCAACGGGCCCCAAAAACAAAGATACCAAGATATATATAATAGAAAAAAGGCTAACTCACTGAAATTACAAAAAGGCCAACCAACTGAAAAATAAACACATGACTTTAAACAAGGATAAGATGACATGTTTATATGAAGGCCAATAAAACTACATTTATGTTGTAGGTATTTTATTGATTTGTCTAGTGCCTATTGTTGTCCGTATTTTCTCACAGCCGACACGTGGCAGTCCCCGATGGCTGGCTATGATGCATGCAGACATCCTCGGGGTATGTTACTTCCCGAGGCCTATAGTCAAAGAAAAGGTCCTCCTAGGTCCGGATGTGTCCAAGGAGGACAGTAGGTGCCTTAGTGAGTTACTCGCCGAGTTTCGGTCTAGGAGACGGAGTTTCTCCAGTTTGGAAAGTTAAGGCAATGAGTGTTATGTTTTGATTGCCTCCAAGCCCGAGGTTCTAGTTCTCGGGCCTAGGAGGTGGAGCAACGTGTCAATGGGGTGTGGGTTCTTAGGGTCAGAAGATTGTCTAACAACTTTTGTGGGCGATCCGTCAACAGTGTTGTCAAGGTACAACTCAACAATTTGCATGCCCACTACGCTGCATGACAAAGAGATACGTACAGCATGCCCTGACAGTCCCAGGGGCATGTTCTCCGTAAAGTGGTTGCCTTTCTGCAGTGGGCCCCGCAAGTCTCCCCTAAGCCATAGCCTCTATTCATTATGTATGCCCTAAATATCCGCGCACTATTGGCGAGCTAGAAAATGGCCTAATTCGATCTGCCACGTGTAAATCGTCCACCCGGAGCTGTTTTGTTACGGGTCTCCATCTGTCCAGCCCGAGCTGATTAGAGAGTTAACTGCTACTCGGAGGCATCGTGTCAGTAGTATGAGTGTCACGAGCTGGCGCCACATTAAGCTCGTGATGCGACAGAGATCTGACACCCGAATCCTTGTAAAGTCAACCACGCAATATAAACGTGCATATATCAGACATCACATGTTTGTTTTATTCCTGATTTCTCAGATGCGCAGTATAAACGTGCGCATTCGGACATCCCGTATCTGATTTGGGCCAGGCGGCCCATTACCCATCCTTACCTATTGATTAGACCACACTTCACTGTAAGGTTTTAGGAATTAATCATCAATGTCACAGAGATGACGTGAGGGATAAAGAGATCACGGGATGACCCCATTGCCAACCCAGATATCTTATTCCTATAGATACCAAGACCCTGAGTAGTGCAAGGGGTTGGCATATCTTTGTAAAGAAACACTCTGTAAGAAATAGTCAAGAGATATCAATAATATCGACTAGTGGACTAGAGAGATTTTAACCTTCGAACCACCTAAAAAGAAAGGAGTGACCATCTTCCCATGCTATTAGTTTCTCAAATCCATAATATAATTATTTTCATATTACGGTTCACCAATTTGCACTAATCCATCCTATTTATTCGTATAATTACCTGTTGGCGAAGAACCGCGTCAACACATTTCAACCCAATGCATTGAAGTGTATTAATCCCCTAATTATGGGAGGAATGTGCATTAGTTGTTTATGATTAACATTAATGACCCCCAGCCACTATAAATAGGGCTGTGAGTCTTATTGTAAAGAGTTCATTTTTTTTGGCTGAGAAAAATATTTGTACTCAGAGCAATCTAAACACTTCTTGAGAGACATTGTAGAAGCTTGCAACCACAAGCTTGCAATCTCCCTAATACTAAAGACTTGTGGACTAGGGTTCTTTTATAACCTGAACCACGTAAAAATATGTGTTCATATAGCTATTTCTTTAACCTCTTTTACAAATGTTGATAGCGAAAAAGGCACTCAACATTTTGGTGATTTCATTGAGAGCTTGAAGAAAGCATTTGAAACACCCATGATCATGGTGACTACGCGAAGAAACATTACAGATGAAGTGCCCCCTCTTACTGGAGTTGAAGGGGGAGAGCCCAGTAGGCAACCACCTCAGGACGTACCTGAGATGGCGGAGGACTACGATGAGTATGCTGAGTTTGACGGCGAGGATAATGACGTCGACCAGGAGGATTATGAGGATGAATATCCTCAGCCCATGGAGGTAGAAGAGATGCCAAAAGTGGTGGTGCTCCACGAGCATGTGGCTAACCAACAACATAAGCTTGATGCTCAAGAGGGTAACATTGCTACTCTTCAGGAGATGGTACTTGCCATGAAGGCCACTCATGCAGCCCAAGGGTTGCGAGTGGACCCCCATGGCAACGCGCCAGCTGGGCACCCTGTTGGGGTACCGCCTGTCGACACAGCTGAGGTGCCTCCCCGAGCACCCGACTGCCAAGGTGTAGGATCTGCCAGCTAGGGTGCCCAACGGGCACCCAGTAAGAGTTGGAGCCTTGGCACCACCGCAGGATCGTGGTAAAGGGAAGGCCAATGATGACCCTGCTTCGAAGCATAAGAGGGCCCGTGAAGAGCCCGAGGGCTACTCGGCACCATAGAAAACTGATAAGGGTAATGGGACAAGGGCCCGAGGACATTGCCAGGCAGACAACGCCCGTGGAGCTTGGGGCCCTCCGCCCCAACGCGCTCCTATGGACCGCGTGAGGCCTGGATATGGTATCCCTTCGGGACCTAACCAGCCCCATAGAAATAATTGCCTGAGGAATGCCCCACAGAATCGGAAACAGGGCATCAACATTTCGGAAAATGGAAATGAGTCCTATGGAGATAATGGTGCGTTCCGAGGACAAGCCGACCTACGAGATAACCTCAATGCTCGGAGGTGTAATAAGGCTGGAATACGTGAGCCTGCTGGTAGAGGCCCGTCAGACCTCTAAGATAATCTTAACGCTCAGAGACGGGATTGCCCGGCGCAGAGCATCAATAGGGACCGCAACCCACTCCGAGCCGAATTAGAAAGCCTGAGGCATATAATGCTTCGAATGGCCAGGCAACAAGGCCACGAGTCTGACTCAGAAGATGAGGAGGTGGATCCATGTACTCCTCACCTCGTTGAGGCCCCACTGCCTCTGGGGTTCAAGATGCCAAACATGCCAGCTTATGATGGTGGTTGGGATCCCACAGACCATTTGTCCAAATTTCACAGGCTAATGTCGGTGCATTGTGTCTCCGACGACGCAAAGAGTCATGTATTCCCGCTCACCCTGATGAGACCAACAGATGAATGGTTTAAGAAGCTCCAACCTGGGTCCATTCAGATGTAGCAACAGTTATCATCTGCCTTTCGAAGACAATTCATAGGAGTCCGGAAGGTGATCTTTGAGGTCAACACCTTGGCCAATATCAAGCAAGGGTCATGTGAGACCCTCAATGCCTACATCAAACGCTTCAAAGAAGAAGCAGTAAGAATCAAGAGAGTTGATGATGGCCAGTAGTTGATGGCATTGCAGGCCGGCATCCGTGAGGGATCCCCACTCTGGGATGACCTTCAGCGAAAGGGATGCCGGCGTCTCGATGACTTTATTCGTCAAGCTCAAGAATACATCAGCTGGTATGTAATGCCCTACTGTTATCCAATAAATTAGCATTGGTGACGTGGCAAATAATCTCTTGACACGTGGCTGATACCTGGAAGCGTCTGCTAGAGTATCGACCAGGAGACACAGTAGAAGCAGGGCAAGCCTGTCTTACCCGTGACCAGTCTGGTCGGTAGTTCTACGTACAAGACAACATTTATGGGAAGATCTTTATGAATCCCGAATTTATCTCATACAATCTTCTGGATACCCGATTATTCAAGGAAGAATATCTGTAACAATCTCTTGTAACCCTCCTTGAGCCTATAAATAAGAAGAGATAGCTCAAGGGAGGGGATCTTTCTTTTCTTTTTACTTTGGAATCATAGGAAGAAATAGTAATTCTCCAAGTAAATCTGTATTGTTCTTGAGAAGAGTGTGAAACTCATTGAACCCTGGTTCTTTGATCACCCTTCTGATTTTATATCAATATTATTCTAAGTGGACGTAGGTCATTACCAGATCCTGGGGCCGAACCACTATAAATTACTGTGTTTTCTTTACTTTTGTCATTGCGTTCTTCTCTATACATTCGTCCATATCAATCACGTTTTGACTCCGTGTCAGTTGGCCAAATCTTGGGTCAACATTCTGGTGCTTTCATTGAGAGATTGATTTGTTGCTGTTAAGAAAACCAATGGCGAAAGCAGGAAGGAAAACTGGGCAGGGAACCGCCGCTGCACCGTCGAATCCACCACCTCCTCCTCCCCTTGAAAGCATGGCAGAAGATGAGCCGCAACTAGATTTTGAAGAGGAGGAAATGGACGATGTGACGCTGAAGAGCACCCTAGGCGCGTTGCAGGAAGAATTGGCTAGTCTGAGGGCCAATCAAGAGACTGTCGCAGAAGTTATGGCGCGGTAGCAGCAGGAGATTGATCGGCAGCGTGCGGAATTGAGGGAGAGACAGTCGGAAGTGGATCGCCGCCAAACTGAAGCCATGGCCGCCCTCGAAGCAGCCAACTGTTTGCTAGAAATCAGGCCGCACCTGCCTCGCAACCTGACCAACCCGCGAATGGTCCACCCCAGAAGGGTCTCAATCCTAGCCCACCAATTCAGCCTTCAAGTCCGCAAAGGCCCGAGCAGCCTCAGATGCCCCATGATGATGTCCCGTTGGACCCTGAAGAAAATCCACCATCCCAAGCTGCTCGGGGAAATCCCCCGCAGCAAAGGCAGAATAGGGCCGAGCGTCAGCCTCGTAGTCCTAGACGCCATGAGAATGATGGGAAAAACCCAGCGAACAGAGGTTACTACCCTCCTGGTAACAGGAGGGACTCGGAGCTAGCCTCTGCGGTCCGTGGACCCCCAAGGCATGATGACGCACGGGGACACCGCGACCAGCGCAAGCCACCCTCTAATGCTCGGGGCGTTTCTGCCAGAGACGGGAATAGAGGGAACAGTCAGTCTCGCCACAGCCAGTCAAGGTTCAGAGATGGCCACGGGTACAATGAGGCCGACTCAGGCAAGGGAAATGCTGGTGGGAGGAATGGAGAAAGAGGTAAAAACAGGAGCCAAGTACCTCAAGGTGACCGCCAAATAGACAAGATGCTGGGGGGCAGCCCAGACAAAATAATGTCTTCAACTGGCTCGGAGGTAGCGAGCAACGAAGAAGAGAAGAGGACCTGAGAGATGTACTCAACGATCGTCGCGAGAGGCACGGCGAGAACATCCCCCCAGCCACAGAGGCCACCGTGATTCCTGCCGCAGTGCAAGCTCAGATAGACGCACTCAATCAAGCTGTGCAGCAGCTGGTCGGAGGAAGAACTTCTTATATCGACCATGACGGGAGAAAAGGTACTCCTTTGATCCAGAGGATAGTTAACGCCGAAACTCCCAGCAAGTTCAAAATGCCTATGCTCTCGAACTTTGATGGATATGGGGACCCAGTGTCGCATGTGAATAAATTTGAGATTCAGATGGACATTCAGAAAGTGTCCGAAGACGCTCGGTGCAGGATCTTCCCTGCAACACTTTCTGAAGCAGCGCAGGAGTGGTTTTTTAAGTTCCCACTTGCAAGCATAGTTTCCTGGGAAATGTTCGTAAGAGAGTTCTATGGACAGTTCTATGCGGGTTGTGTGCACCCAACCGAAGGAAACCAGCTGGTCGAGATTCGCCAGCAGGACGGAGAGTCAGTGAAGGATTACGTCCAGTGCTTTATGCGAGCGGCAGTTGGAGCAAAAACAGTAGGAGACGAAGGCAAGATGATGGCCATTACCGCAGGGGTAAAGCGTTGCTCTCCCCTCTGGAAGAGTCTCCGAAAGGAAGGAGTTAAAACAACCCAGGAGTTCCTGGACCGAGCTGATCGTTACATCAAGCTCGAGGAAGCCATTGCTGATGATGGAAAATCCTCGAACAAGGGTAAGAAGGCCACCGAACCTGCCAAAGCCGCCAATGGTTCCAAACCTAATGGCAACGACAAAGGCCACGGAAATGGCAACAATAATGGTAAAAATGGTGGGAAACGGCCGCATAACGAGCCTTCCACCTCCGACAACAAACGAGCCAAGGGTAATCGTTATGAACCTAGGTTCACTAACTACACTGCCCTTGTCGAGTCTCGGGGAGAAGTTTATCAGGCCACAAGCTCTAGTGTGCCTTACAAGAAACCGGGACCCATTCGAAAAGACATTTCGAAAAGAGACACCACCAAGTTCTGTCGTTACCATAACGACTATGGACATGACACTAACAAATGCAACCAGTTAAAAGATGAAATCGAGTTCCTTATTAGACAAGGACACTTGAGAAGGTACATACGGGCCCGGGAACTTCCCAACGAGAAGCTCCAGGTGGCAACGAGCAGGCGTCTACACGCCAACGCTCGCCACCATTACAGCCTGCCCTCGTGGCCGGAACACTCTTCACCATCTATGGAGGCCCGCACCTCGGGGGAAATAGCGGAAAGGCCAGAGAACGATACGCTCGGACTCTACGTCACGACCAGGACATCGAGATGATGACTGTGGAGGACCGTGCACAAAAAAAGGCTCGCTCAGAGAAGGGTGAGATAACCTTCTCTGATGACGATTCCCAACACGTTCGGTTCCCACATTTCGATCCGCTGGTCGTGGACATCCAGATGGCCAATATGATGGTAAAAAGGGTACTGGTCGATACAGGAAGTTCAGTGAACATCCTGTATAAATAAACACTGGAGTGCATGAAGTTGACCGTAAAAGACTTGGAGCCCTGCAATCAAACCATATACGGCTTCTCTGGAGAAGGACTCGCCCCTGCCGGAATGATCAAGCTTCCAGTAACGACGGGTACATCGCCCGTAACAAGGACACTACTCACCACTTTTGTAGTGGTCGATTGCCCTTCAGCATACAACGCCGTTATTGGAAGACCCATACTGGTTGATCTACGGGCCGTCATCTCTATGTGGCACCTAGCCATGAAATTCCCGACGGACGCAGGGGTAGGACGCGTCTTAGAAAACCAAAGGGAAGCCAGGGAGTGCTACAACGCCTCGATCACAAAGGTGAAAAGTGGGACATCGAGGAGCACTACCCCAGATCGATTGCAGATGGCAATAGACACGCAAGCCCAATCCGGTGGTGAAGTCACCAAATAGGGTGTTGCCCAAAGTGAGGATGGAGATTTGGATCCTCGCTTTGGGGATTTTGAAGAAAATGTTGGACCCGTCGAGGACCTGGAGGAGGTCCAACTCGACAAAAAAGACCCGACCAGAGTCGTAAAGGTTGGGAAGAACTTAGAGCCTACTATAAAGCAGGCACTGGTGGAATTCTTGCAAAAGAACCAGGAGGTTTTCGCCTGGACGCACAAAGACATGGTTGGGATAGATCCTGCAGTAATCAGCCATGTCCTAAACATAGATAAAACCTTTCTACCCGTGCAACAAAAGAGAAGGCTGCTCGATAAAGAAAGATCAAGAGCCTTGAAAGAAGAAGTCGAAAGGCTTAAGGAGAACGGGTTTATCAGGGTGGCGTTTTATCCATCGTGGGTCTCCAATCCGGTGTTGGTCCCCAAGCCTAACGGCAAATGGCGGACTTGTGTGGATTTTACGGACCTCAATAAAGCCTGCCCAAAGGACTGCTTCCCGCTCCCAAGGATCGACCAGCTGGTCGATGCAACTGCAGGACATGAGATCCTCTCGTTCATGGATGCATATTCAGGCTACAACCAGATCAGCATGCATCCCCCTAACGAGGATCACACTAGCTTTCAGACCGATACGGGCTTATACTGTTACAAAGTGATGCCCTTCGGACTGAAAAACGCAGGTGCGACTTACCAACGGCTTGTCAACCGCATGTTTAAGGAGCTGATCGCTGCAAACATGGAGGTATATGTGGATGACATGCTGGTAAAGTCTAAGAAGGCAGAAGGACATGTGAGGGATCTACAAGAATGCTTCAATGTGCTAAGCAAGTACCGGATGAAGTTGAATCCCCTCAAGTGTTCCTTTGGAGTCGGATCAGGGAAGTTTTTGGGTTTTATAGTAAATTCAAGAGGAATCGAGGCCAACCCCGACAAGATAAGAGCCCTGATCGACATGAAGTCGCCAGAGAAGATTAAGGATGTACAAAGTTTAACTGGGAGGATCGCAGCCCTGAGTAGATTTATCTCGAAATCAACTGACAAGTGCGTCCCATTCTTCAATCTACTCAGGGGGAATAAGAAGTTTGAATGGACGGGAGACTGCGAACAAGCATTCCAGGCCTTAAAAACTCATATGGCGCAACCTCCCATCTTATCAAAACCAATCGAAGGAGAAACTTTGTATATTTATCTGGCGATGACCGAAGTTGCTGCTAGTGCGGGAGGAAGAAGGCATACAGAAAGCAGTCTATTATGTCAGCAAAAGGTTGATCGGTGCAGAATTAAGATATTCGCCAATCGAAAGATTAGCATATTGCTTAATTCTGGCCTCCAGGAAGTTGCGTCCTTACTTCCAAGCCCATCCTATCACAGTTCTAACCGACCAACCCCTTCGGCAAGTCCTCCAAAAACCTGAGGCAGCTGGAAGATTGTTAAAGTGGGCAGTTGAACTAAGGTAGTTCGATGTAACTTATTCACCGCGGGCAGCAATAAAAGGACAAGTTTTGGCCGATCTTGTCGCGGAGTTCACCGAACTCCCAGGCAGTGAGCAATGCGAACAGCCTGAAGCGCCCATGCCTCAAGACAAAACTCCTTCGTGGAGGCTATTCACGGATGGTTCTTCTAACGAATCCCACGCTGGAGCGGGAGTGATATTGATAACGCCAGAAGGGCATCGATTTCACTGCGCAATCAGGTTCGACTTCGCGGCGTCAAACAATGAAGTAGAATACGAAGCACTCCTAGCTGGATTGAGAATGACCAAAGATATGAGCATAAAGACGCTTGATATTTACAGTGACTCTCAGCTAGTCGTAAATCAAGCCCTGGGAGAATATCAAGCGCGAGGCTTAAAGATGATTGCCTACCTGAATAAAACGAAGGATTTGCTAGCCCAGTTTACAAAGTACACCCTCCAGCAAATCCCGCGGGACCAGAATTCGAATGCAGACGCCTTAGCTAAACTCGCGAGCACGAAGGACGCCGACACTTTGAACATTGTGCCAGTGGAAAGATTGAGCAAGCCAAGTATACAAGCAACTGAGTCCAGTATGGAAATTCGAATGGAGAATACATGGATGGCACCTTACTTGGAGTATCTGAAAAATGGTGCACTACTGATAGATAGAAACAAAGCCAGGACTCTGCAAAGGCGAGCTGCTAGGTACATACTGTTCGATGGCGTTATGTATCGAAGAGGATATTCAATGCCACTACTCAGGTGCGTTACATTAGAAAAAGCTAAGGAACTCATGAGGGAGGTGCATGAAGGCTTCTGCGGAGATCATCCTGGGGGGCAGAGTTTGGCAAAAAAGGTTCTAAGACAAGGTTACTTCTGGCCAACAATGAACGAGGATTCAATGGAGTATGTACGAAGGTGCGACAAATGTCAGAGGTTCTCCAAGAGCCCACGAGCAGCTCCGAATGAACTAAAACAGATGCAGAGCCCATGGCCCTTCGCGGTATGGGGGATAGATTTGATTGGATCCCTGCCAATAGGGAAAAGAGGAGTAAAGTACGCAGTTGTGGCGGTCGATTACTTCACAAAATGGGCCGAAGCTGAACCACTCGCAACCATCACGACCAAAAAAGTTCTTGACTTCATCATCAAGAACAGTGTATGCCGGTATGGATTGCCCAGGAAGATAGTTTCAGACAACAGGACCCAATTTGACAGTGATTTATTCACCGATTTCTGCGAAAGGCATGGAGTCATTAAAAGTTTTTCTTCAGTCGCAATATCCCCAAGCGAATGGGCAAGTCGAAGCCGTGAACAAAACTCTTAAGGACACCCTGAAGAAAAGACTTGAAGAAGCCAAAGGAGCGTGGCCAGAACAACTGCCTGAAGTCCTCTGGTCGTATAGAACATCCCACCGAATAGCAACAGGGCATACCCCATTTTCCCTAGCCTACGGATATGAGGCCATGTTACCTGTCGAGTTAGATCCCCCCTCACATCGGCGTTTGACTTACGACCAGGACGTGAACAGCCAGCTGATGATGGAGTCCCTAGACTCGATCGACGAGATGCGAGAAAAATCTCAACTCCGAGTTGCTGCTTACCAGCAAAAAGTCGCCCAGTACTTTAACTCCAAAGTTAAAGAAAGAAAATTCAACGTCGGAGATTTGGTGCTACGACGAGTTTTCTTAAATACCCGCGACCCCACTGCTGGAGTGCTTGGACCTAACTGGGAAGGACCTTACCAGATTGAAGAAGTCCTTCACCCAGGCACCTACAAACTTGCACGCTTAAATGGAGATCTCGTTCCGCGTTATTGGAATGGAGAACACCTGCGCAAGTATTATCAATGAACAACCCTTCTTAAAGGACTGGCTTGTTTAAATTTCTCTTTTTAATTTTTACAAGTTTTGCAAAGAGGGTTAGCCACGTTGTATGGCTAACTGCTCGTATATGTAAGATTCTATTTCAGAATCACTCTGTTATACCCAAAAATTGGAGAATGCATCCTAGGAGGCTAAGGAGAATGCATCTAGGAGACTCCAAGGAGGGTGTGGTCCTAGGAGACCCCAAGGAGGGTGTGGTCCTAGGAGACCCCAAGGGTGTGTAGGAGGCAAGCCTCCCAAGGTTTTCTAAGTGTTGGCTCGAACGTGTCCAAGGTAAATAGCTAAGGAGGAGGAGTCTCATGCAAGAGAATGGAGACTTAGACTTTCATAAGGAAAGTCTATACAATGTTCGATCGGACATGTTTGGGAGATGCTAAAGAAGGTTGCCTCAATGTTGTCCAAGGTGAGGTTGCCTCAATATTGTCCAAGGTGAGGTTGCCTCAATATTGTCCAAGGTGAGGTTGCCTCAATATTGTCCAAGGTGAGGTTGCCCCAATGTTGTTCAAGGTGAGGTGCCAAGGAGGTTGCCTCGGACCACCTTGGTCCGAGGAGAAGCCAAGGAGATTGGTTCAAGGGAGAACATGACATGCTAGAGGAGAGTGCATGTTAGAGGAGAGAAGTGCATCTCCTACCACCATGCACGTTCAACCTACCACCATGCATATCCTACCACCATGCACGTTCGACCTACCAACATGCATATCCTACCACCATGCATGTTCAACCAGCACTTGCATGGGTAGTGAGTAGGAGGTGGACCAACTAGCTAGAGGAGACTAAGTCAGACACAACTTCAACAACATGCGCGGGAATCTCTCATTCTTCCCACAAATGGGGAGTTTGTTACATTTTGAATTTTGAATGTTTATTTGTAATATAAATGTAATAAATATAATAAAATATCCCTATGATAAGGGGATATCAGTTGAGGATCCCATCTCTATAAATAGAGAGCTTATGGGATGAGAGAGGGGCTTCTTCTGCTTCTTCTTTCTAGAGAGAGAAAATTGGGTCTGTCTATTCTAGAGAGAGAAAGTGCTGAAATTAGAGAGAATTCTTGTATTTTCACAATCTGTACTGAAGAAACTCAGTTGGCACAGTCCATTTGATCTTGAATATAGATTGATAAATCACAACTCTAAGTGGATTAGGCTATTACCGACAATCGGGGCTGAACCACTATAAAAATCTCGTGTGTTCTTTACTTTTCTTGATTGTACTGTCTGTGTCGTTTTTATTTCTCTTGAAGGCTTGTCGTTATTGACGTTCTCACGTCGTTGGCTAAAAACGCAGTCAACACACTCGTAAAGACATGTTTAGTCCATTTTTAATACGAGATTATAAGGGACTGTGCTCAGCCAGTCATTCTTGCCAACCTTTGTGAATTTATATTTACAAGTATTTGTTCATTACGTGTGTTGTTTTGCTATATTACAAGTACCAGTTTTACTACGAACAGGAATGTTCGAGCAGGTTATGGTCAAGGCAAGTGACCAAGGACCTAAAGCTCCTCGATCACTTGGGGGGCACATAAGGCACATCGATAGCAAAGCATACTCTCAAGGTATGTAAACACATGAACAAAGTAAGTGAAAGCATGCTGCAGTACTTAGAGTATTTTTCAAAATTTATGTTTTGTTAAATCATGCCAAAGTACTATGCTAAGTCCGGTCATACGGACAAATGTTATAATAAATAATTATAGCACCAAGAGTTAAGCTTTTACACTGCAAGCATTGCAGCTTGGATGTAATTGTTCAAGTAAAAAGATTTACTGCCCGTGCAGCAAAATTTAAAAAGAAACTATTGTCTTTACATCACGACCCTTGGGTCGTATATCCAAAAAGAAAAAAAAAATAAATAAGAAGAATTCAAGAGGCATTCGGGGCTGGAGGATCCTGGGCAGCATCCTGGTTAGTCACGTCCTCAACAACATCTTCTTCTTCCAAACCAGCGACGCTTGGAGTGGCAGGGGTCACGGTTCTTGCCTCCTCTTCGGCCAGTTGGGCAGCACATCGGGCCAGCTCCACAATTCTGACTTCCTCTGAAAGGTAGCTAAAGTCAGCACCCTGATTGTGTTTCCAGAAATTGTAGAAACATCGGAGTGTTGTCCTCTTGTACTTTTCCAGATTCTTGGAGTTGTCAAGCTCCAACTGCTTCACTTTGCCCTCGAGGGAGAGAATAACCTTATCCTTGGTCTTGAGTACCTCTCCCAGATGCTTGATTTCGCGGAGATGGGTTTTGTTGAACTCCCGGTACTCTTGCCTCAACTTGACCGCTGCTTCCTTCGCAGCTTCAGCCTCGGACAGCTTAGTCACCGCTGCATCCCTCTCTCGGATCACTGCCTCCAACTCCTTAACATGCTTAGCCTCAGCAGCCGAAAGCTCCTCGGCCGCCTTCACCTGAAACCTCTCGATGGCTTTTGCCTCGGCCTGCTCGAGGTAAGCCTGGGCTCGGGTACGGGCAGTAATGGCAGAAAGTAAGGCCTGTGCACAAAGAAAAAGGAGTTAGAACTTATCACGAGGACTAAAAAGCTAAAGACTTGAAGAATAAAGAAACACTTACGCTGGAGATTTCGTTCAAAGCCCTGTTCATGATCTGGTCGAATGGCAGCTCTTCAGCTTGGACCATTGCGACCCTAACACGCTCACCTTTGCCAATGCAATCGAGGCGGTCCCTGGCAGATCGAATGGCACGGCTCATGAGTCTGGCCCCATGAGCCTCTTCATGAGAAAGCTGCTCCCTGGCAGGCGCATCTGGAGGATTCGGCCGAACGGGAGTAGTTTGCTGTTCAGAAGGAGCTGGAGGAGGAGTAGGAGTTCGCCCAGTTGGCGCAGGACTTTGCCCAGTAGATGTACCCTGAGGAGGATCTTCTGATCGACCCTTCTTGGCTGGAGGGCCTCGACTGGATTCACTAGTTCTCTTCTTAGGCTTCCGTTGGAGTTGAGGAACTTCCTCTTCCTCCTCGGCCTGGTACATGTCAAAAATGTTGGGAGTTGACATATCTGCATGAAGATAAACATAGCAAGTTTATAAAAAGGAGGCAGGTGAAAGTAAGTTAGACAATTGAAAGGAGGTAACAAAGTAAATACCCGAGCTACAACTACTGGTCGCTACACTATTGACTCTATTAGTCATATACTCATTATCTGGCATGAAGAAGTCTGACCCTAAGTTTGGAGCATATGTAAAGTTACCATCCCCGTCAAACAAGTGACAGGGAATCGGCAAACCATTTAAAAGCAAAATAACTTTACCATTATCATCGGAAGATTCTCCCAAGTCAACAATAGGCTCTTTGGCCTTTTCTTTCCCCTTGCCTTGGGGAGCAGAAGGCCTTTCTGCAGAAGGGCTACCCGTGGGTTCCCTGATCGTAACTCCTATTGGCCTCCTCCTAGGAGGAGGCACAAGAGGTTGCTGCTCGGGAACCCCCTCGGCAGTGGCTTCGTCCACCACATACCCTTTATTTTCATGGCGAGGAGCCAGGAGGCCAGACGACCTCAAGTTCTTTTCGGGTGTCAGGGTCTTGATACATTTTGCTGCATCAGACATCCTGGCCAAAGTGTTAGACCTCAACACCATGTCTGGTGTTGGGGTCGGACGTAACCAAGGGCCTGAAAAACAGATTAAGTTTGAGAAAAAATGAAAGGAAACACTCTATGTTAAAGTATCGACCAGACGAAGACAAGTTTATACCTCCTCTCGCGAAGGCCAAGTTGTTACTGGTTATGTTCGGAGTAAAGAAGTACTCCCTGTTGTAATGCCCCACGTTTGATATATGGGTAGTACCACTCGAGAACGTCTGGCCGGTCTCCTGGTGGCAGAAGTGGAAAAAGCCCGTCCCGTTGTGCTGTGGGTTGGACTTGAGGTCAAAAAGATAGTTGACCTCGTGGGGTGAAGGTTCTGGCCATTTTTTAAGTTTGTACAGGACATAGAGTGCGACCAGCATTCTATATCCATTTGGAGTTATTTGGAAGGGAGCAACGCCGAAATAATTGGCCACCCCCACAAAGAAGGGATGAAGAGGGAGATAAGCTCCCGCCTCAATGTGATACCGGGACCAGCATTGTTCGCCCCTCCTGGACGGTTAGCCCTCTGGTCCGCGATGGGACGTATAATGGTTACCCCCGTAAGGGGGAATTTCCTGAAGCAGTTAGCAACCATTCGAAGGGTCACTGAACTGGCTGGGGGAGTATACCACTCAACATCAGGCGGATTCTGATGATGAGGACGAGCCCTGGTTTGGATATTAGGGTCAGGAACAAGATTTTCTCGACCGCTGGTCGAGGGAGCCCTAGCCTGCGAATCAGGCTGGGCAGGAGGAGTAGGGGTGCTTTCAGACTCGGGCCTTTTCTTGCCAGAAGACTTGGAATGGGCCATTGGAGAGGAAGGATGTGGTCTGGGAGAGGATCGCGAGAAAGGAATCTCATGGACACGTACAGCTGGTTGTTCTTCCCCCTCGAGCAGCTGGGCAAGAAGGTCGTCGTCGATGGGTCTTTCACCTCCCCACAAATCTGGCATTAAGGTCTGCAAACAGAAGAATGGGGAGGTGAGGAAATAGAACTCTAAAAAGCTTTTTAGAATAACGCTGGTCAAGTATAAAAGTTAGGCTTTTATACAACAACATTCTATCAAAAAGCTAGTTTTTCTACACGAACAGTTTGAAAAGCAGATCAAAGGGTGAAAGTAAAAAGTTTTTCTGTGAAAGCTTTTTCAACTCCCCTTAGGGCAGGAAAAATTTATTTTTCAACTGGCTTAAAAATCGAAATGTTACTTCGGTTTTACGTCCTAAAAAGCATGATCCTGGATTTTTAAACTAACTCGTAACTCTACTACGCCTACAAAACATTCTGTCTACAAGCATTTTAAACCAGAAACAGAAAGACTTAAACAGTATACCACCAGAAGCATGCATCACGAGAAATTAGAAGCATGGGGTTTCGAAAACTTACCAAGAAAAGTGATCGTGAAGGTGGAAGAAAGGTCTTCGGAGATTAAAGAGTCCGCGGTCTGAGTCTTGGAAGTGCAGGAAAACAGTCTCCGGAGAAGATTAAAGCTTTGGTTTTTAGGGTTTTCTGCAAAGATAATGGCGTGCGTAAAAAGAAAGAAGAGGCTCCGACGGTCTTATATAAGTTTGTCTCTGATATTAAGAAAGTGTCATCATTAGTTTTCCTTTTTCAAAGTTTGGGGAAACGTGATGGCCATCGAAATCGTTTCTGGGGAACTGAAAAGACATGATTAGACAGAAGTGGGTTGCATTTTTCAAGAACACACGAAGGGTTCTGACACGTCAGGAGGGGTTACCGAAGAGTCGTTCGTTCAAAGTTTATTTACTGTTCGTAGTAAATAAACTTTGGGGGGCAAATGTTATCCAATAAATTAGCATTGGTGACATGGCAAATAATCTCTTGACACGTGGCTGATCCTGGAAGCGTCTGCTAGAGTATCGACCAGGAGACACAGTAGAAGCAGGGCAAGCCTGTCTTACCCGCGACCAGTCTGGTCGGTAGTTCTGCGTACAAGGCAACATTTATGGGAAGATCTTTATGAATCCTGAATTTATCTCATACAATCTTCTGGATACCCGATTATTCAGGGAAGAATATCTGTAACAATCTCTTGTAACCCTCCTTGAGCCTATAAATCAGAAGAGATAGCTCAAGGGAGGGGATCTTTCTTTTCTTTTTACTTTGGAATCATAGGAAGCAATAGTAATTCTCCAAGTAAATCTGTATTGTTCTTGAGAAGAGTGTGAAACTCATTGAACCCTGGTTCTTTGATCACCCTTCTGATTTTATATCAATATTATTCTAAGTGGACGTAGGTCATTACCAGATCCTGGGGCCGGACCACTATAAATTACTGTGTTTTCTTTACTTTTGTCATTGCGTTCTTCTCTATACATTCGTCCATATCAATCACGTTTTGACTCCGTGTCAGTTGGCCAAATCTTGGGTCAACACCTACTACCCAGGGACCGTTACATTGTGCATTTTAAATAGTTCTAAACTCGCTGACCGAGTCATTTGACCATAATCGTATAACTAAGTGTGATTAACGGTTTAAGGTTAAATTTTTTGGTCAAAGATACAACGTTTCACTAAAACATTTACTGTATACATTTTGATCCCAAAATATATTTCAAAGGTTAGTTACAACAAAAGATTTACAACCAGCCGACCTAAGCGGCAAAATAAGATTTAACCCTAGTTCCTCTTTAAACCCTCGGTCGTGGTGGTCGAGTAACCGCATATGTACACGTCGTCACCTAAGCTCTCCAACTCAAGGATGGTCCAGCTTTCTTTTGCCTTTACCTGCACCACATAGCACCCGTGAGCCGAGGCTCAGCAAGAAAACTCAACATGCTCATAAACAGATAATAACATGTCACTAAATCATAATAAGCATGCCTAGAAGTGATAGCCCTATTCATGCATGCAAGCAAATCCAAATAAATGATTATGGGGCCCTGCGCCCTATATAGATGACTGTCAAGTCAATCTGGGGATCTGCTCCTTGAATAGATGACTGTCAAGTCAATCTGGGGATCTACTCCTTGAATAGATGACTAATGAGTCTATCTCTAGGGATCTGCTCCTTGAATAGATGACTAATGAGTCTATCTCTGGGGATCCACTTCTTGAATAGGTGACTAATAAGTCTATCTCTGGGGATTCGCTCCCTGAATAGGTGACTAATAAGTCTATCTTTGGGGATTCGTTCCTTGAATAGATGACTAATAAGTCTTTCTCTAGGGATCAGCTCCCTGAATAGATGACTAATAAGTCCATATTTGGGGCTCTGCACCCTAAGCCATGTGACATTTCAGTCACCTGAGCCTTTTGGCCCTGCTCTACATAACTAGCCTTTAGACTAGACAAGCACTTTGGTTTTCTTCGACCTTGGGGTCGGTCAAGCATTTAATGCTCATGTTGATTAGATCTAATCATTTCGGCTCTGCGTTCAATACGCTTATGCCGCTCTTGACTCATAGGTCAATTCCATACAACCAGCGCTCAGTACTATTGTCGATTATGACTAATAAGTCAAGACTGCATGACCAGTACTAACACCAATGCCATTTCTGACTAATAAGTCAGTGCCACTCACAAGTAAGCAATGCAACCAGGCATATATCATATGTCAAATATCCAAATATAAGGCATTCAACATGCTTACTCAACAATCACTAGCATAATTATGATCATGCACATTTACAGAGACTTAAGCTCTGATCAATTCCATATTCAATATTCATGTCATGCCCTAATCACATGTATCACATGCATCATATACTGAGTGCAGTTTTCTTACCTTTGGTCCAAGCACAGGTTACCTATAAACGAGCCTCAAGCATGATCCTGCTTCCAAGCCCCTAGCGATAACCTAGTCACAACCATAACATAAAACCTCATCAAAATGAGTAAATAAATACTTCTAGACCCAAACCTAGCGGGTGTCAAAAAGGGAATGGGAGGGTGAGAACGTTCTGAACGTTCTTTTATAATTCTGACAGGTTACTTCAAGCTTAAGTAACCTCAAGCAAATCTTAATGCTCGGGGTCTCAAAAATGCCCCCGGGGTAAAATAGTCAATATTCCCATAATTTCCCCCTGATCTCACTAACTCTCAATTTATCATCAAATATTTATTCCCATTACTCAATATCCTGGTAATGTGCTAAATACCCTTGACACACTCCGAATCAAGTATGGATCCCGTTGTGACTTTTTCACTGGCTTGCCTCCTAGGATCGTCTCGCGTTGAGTAACCCAAGCATAACAAAATAATAATGAAGTATCACACGTATACCACATATATGCCAAATATACCCATAACGGGGCCAAATTATGAAAATTACCCAATTAAATAGAGTTGGGCCCACATGCATATTTAATACACCTAAACACGCATATCAAGTCATATTATAATATAACTCACATAATCACATAATGATACACATAAGTATCATATAATCACATAATTCCAAAATTTGCCATCCTGGCCCCCTAATCAAGGGCCTAAGCCTTATTAGGAAATTTGGGTCGTTACATGGGAGGACGCCCACATCGGGGCGTTCGGAGCATCCACCTTTTTCCCTACCTCGGCCGCTCCTGGTCCCATGGCCTTAGGGGTCCAATACCCCCCCTACGTTCACATTCAGCAGGGGTCGTTGGGAGCCCATCCTGGCCAGAGAGCCGCCCCTGCCGGTTATAGCGCCACGTTTGCTCCTGGATTTGGTATGTCTCCGGTAGGGTTCTGGGAAATGCCCACTGAATACAACACTTTTCAGCCTGCATTCGGTGCTAGAGTTGTCTCCCTATCCCATCTGGCTAAATCCAATCGAGCTCCAAGTGGCACAAGGCGTAGAGGGAAAGGTAGGGGTCGAAAACCCAAGGGAAGTGGTATCACACAGCCCGAGAAGGGAGTCACATTAGGCGAGAAGTACGTCTCGCAGTATTCCGAATATACTGACTTGGTGGACTCCCGAGAGAACATCTCCGTGGCCATGATGTATCACGTGCACTACAGGAAGCCACAACCCATCAGAAGAGACAGGGATAGACAGGACCCTGGAAAATTTTGTCTTTTCTACAATGACATAGGGCATCATACTAACGAATGTCGTCAGCTCAAGGATGAGATTGAAAACCTCATCAAGCTGGGACACCTCCATTAGTATGCTAAGGTTGGGTTGTGTCAAACACAGCCACTCATGGTCAGACAGGCGGCCCTATCTGCCACTCCTCGGTCCCGACAACAACTCCTGTAGGTCCCCAGCATCAAACAGCCCAAGGGCATCCTCCAGTAAATGGGCGAGTAGGAACTATATCAGGAGGACCTCACCTGGGGGGCACCTCACGAAGCTCGCAAAATAGATATGCATGAGCTTTGGACCATGACGACGAGGTAATGGCTTTGACCCATTTACCGGCCCAAATTCCGCGAATGACTGACCAAGTCATAACATTCTCCGAAGACGATGCTCGGAGAGTGCATTTCCCACATCATGATCCATTGGTGATTGAGAGCCAAGTCTCCAACAAAATGGTGGCTTGGAATCTGGTAGACAATGGGAGTTCGGTGAATATCTTTTTTAAATCGGCCTTCGAGAAGATAGGGCTGACTACAACAGACCTATCCCCATGCGCCTCGATACTTTATGGGTTCTCGGGAGAGGCCCTCATCCCAATGGGGCAGATAAAGCTCTCAGTAATGCTCGAAAAGATACCTCGCCAGGCCTTTAAGTACTGCACCTTCGTGGTGGTGGATTGTCTCTCGGCATACAATGCCATTTTAGGACGACCAGCACTAGTAGAGTTTGGAGCAGCCACTTCCATCCGTCTTTTGTGCATGAAATTCCCAACGGATGCGGGAATCGGCACAGTTCGCGAGGACCAAAAAGAGGAGAGACAATGCTACAATGTCTCCCTCAAGGCTTCCGTGATGACAATGAGGGTGGAGGTCCCTGAAATCTCTGAGACCCTAGAGGAACGAACTGTGCAGGACTCGGGACCTGACGAGTTAGACCCTAGGGTTCAAGAGGAGAGGTCTATCGAATCAATAAAGGAGATAGAGGAGGTAGTCCTGGATACCTCCACCCCCGAAAGGAAGGTGAAAGTTGGGGGAGGCTTGAAAACAGAGGTCTGAGAAGCGTTGGTGGTCTTCCTTTGAGGAAACCAAGATGTGTTCGGATGGACTTATTCTGACATGACCGACATTGATCCAAATGTCATATGCCATGCCTTGAATGCCGACCCTAGCTTTGCTCCTGTCCAGCAGAAGCAACGGAAGTTCAACCAAATTCGGAAAGAGGCCCTCAAGGCCAACGTAGGCAAGCTCCTCTTTAACGGGTTTTTCCGAGAAGCCCAATATCCCAGGTGGCTGTCCAATCTTGTCCTTGTGCCAAAGCCAAATGGAACTTGGAGGACATGCATAGATTTTTTGGACCTTAACAAGGCTTGTCCGAAGGACTGTTTTCCACTCCCCGGGATAGATCAGATGGTTGATGCCACCTCTGGTTATGAGTTGCTGTCATTTATGGATGCATACTCGGGATGTAACCAAATATCCATGCATGTAATTGATCAGGAGCACACCAGCTTTCGAACTGACAAGGGTGTCTATTGTTACATCGTAATGTCTTTCGGGTTGAAGAAAGTCGACACCATTTACCAAAGGCTGGTTAATAGAATGTTCAAGAACCAGTTGGGGAAGAACACGGAGGTTTATGTGGATGACGTGTTGGTTAAGTCCTGGACCGCCCCAGATCATGTAGGCGACCTGGCTGAGGTATTCGTGGTGCTCCGCCGGTTTAGGATGAAGCTCAACCCCTAGAAATGCACATTTGGAGTAGCCTCTGACAAGTTTTTAGGCTTCATCGTAAGCGCTCGAGGGATTGAGTTGAACCCCGAAAAAATCAAGGCCTTAATCGAAATGCCTTCTCCACAGAAACATAAAGATGTTCAGAGCCTGACACGGAGGATCATAACCTTGAGCCGTTTTGTCTCCAAGGTAATGGATAAGTGCATCCCTTTCTTCAATATTCTCTGAGGGAGTCAGAGATTTTCATGGATGGAAGAGTGTGAACGGGCGTTCCAATAGCTCAAGGCACACATTGAAAACCCTTCGATACTGTCCAAGCCAGGAGACGGAGAACCCCTTCTACTCTACGTGGCTGTGTCAGAGGACGATGTAAGTGTCGTGCTAGTTAGGGAGGAAAGTCGCGTTCAACACCCCATCTATTACATCAGCAAGAGGCTCCTCAGAGCAAAGTCTAGGTATCTGCTGATGGATAAGTTAACCTTTTGCTTGATGGTGGCCTCTCGGACGCTAAGACCTTACTCCCATGCGTACCCAATTAAGGTGCTAACCAACCACGCGATCAGACAAGTCCTTCAGAAGACTGAGTCATCGGGGAGGCACTTAAAATGGCTGGTGGAATTAAGTCAGTTCTACATTACCTACATCCTGAGGACTGCTATAAAAGGATAAGCACTCATCGATTTCATCACCGAGTGTACCGGGAATCAGGAGAGACCCGAGTACACCCCGGTGGTCAGACCAGTGTGGAAGTTGTTTGTAGATGGATCTTCAAACGAGAATGGTGCAGGGGCGGGACTTATTTTGGTCTCCCCCAAGGGGCATAAAGTGCATAGTGCTCTTCGCTTTGGATTTAGCGCCTCTAATAACGAAGCAGAGTACGAAGCTTTAATCGCTGGACTTCACGTGGCATTAGAACTCAAGGCCGAAGGACTCGAGATATTAAGCGATTCCCAACTCGTGGTGAACCAAATTCTTAGAGAATACCAGGCTCGGGGTACAAAAATGGCAGCATACTTGCAAAGTCTCAAGAAATGCTGCATAACTTCCAAAAATTCACTATTCGGCAAGTGCCGAGGGAGGAAAATTCCAATGCGAAAGCCCTCGCAAAGTTGGCTACGACCAAAGATGCCAAATTAATCAACGTTGTCCCCATCGACTACTTGGATTCTCCAAGTGTCTTGGCAAGAGACGAGGTGGAAACAGTACAACCCCAAGATGGGTGGATGGAGCCGATAATTAATTACCTCGTCTCTGGGGAGTTGCCCCAGGACAATAAGGTAGCTCGGAAGTTGTTGTACCAAGTGCCGAGGTACATAATTATGGATAATAAGCTTTATAGACGAGGCTATTCTTTACCCTTGCTTCAGCGTGTGTCCAAACCAGAAGTCAGTTCAATACTGCGAGAAGTACATGAAGGTTTCTGCGGTGATCACACCAGGGGCAAAGCCTTTCCAAGAAGATATTAAGGCAAGGATATTTTTGGCCCACCATGAATGGAGACGCGATGGATTACGTCAAGAAATGCAACAAATGCCAGCGTTTCGCCAACATCCCCTGAGCCCCTCCGAATGAGCTTACTCAAATGACCAGCCCATGGCCTTTTTCCGTTTGGGGCATCGACCTTATCGGGTCTCTGCCTACAGGGAAATGAGGGGTGAAATACGCCATAGTGGCCGCCGACTGCTTCACAAAGTGGGTTGAGGCCGAGCCGCTCGTCACCATTACCTCCAAAAAGGCTTTGGACTTCATCATAAAAAATATTGTTTGTCGGTATGGGCTTCCGAGGAAGATAGTGTTCGACAACGGATTATAGTTCGACAGTGACGTGTTCATAGACTTCTGTCAACGACATGGTGTCATCAAGAGCTTCTCTTCCATAGCCCACCCGCAAGCCAATGGCCAAGTGGAAGTAGTAAACAAGACACTCAAGTCCACTCTGAAGAAAAGGCTGGAGCAGGCGAAATGAGCTTGGCCCGAGGAGCTTCCTAGGGCATTGTGGAGCTACCGCACCACTGCCCGGACCTCCACTGGCCATTCTCCCTTCTCGATGGCCTATGGGTACAAGGCTATGCTCCCAGTTGAAGCAGCAATCTCCACGCACCGACGGGATACGTATGATCCGACCACGAATCATGCCCTACTTCGGGAGTCCCAAGACCTTGTAGAGGAGCTACGCGAAGCTTCTCAGCTACGAGTAGCGTCCTACCAGCAAAAGGTGGCCAGGTATTTCAACTCCATAGTGAGGGACATAAAATTCGAGGTCGGAGACCTAGTGTTGTGAAAAGTCTTCTTAGCCACCCGAGATCTAGGTGCAGGAGTGCTGGGACCAAACTGGGAGGGCCCATACCAAGTTGAGAGCATTGTATGTCTGGGAACATATAAATTAGCCCGACTTAGTGGGGAGCTGATTCCTCACGTCTGGAATGCCGAGCATCTTCGCCGGTACTACCAGTAGCATTTGCAACAAACATTTCTTATTTCTATAATACCCCCTGTAGCCTTCAGGCACATATAATGGAAATCGTGTATATAATAAAACATGATAAGAAATTTGTTTGTTTTGCTTATGTCTTTTTCTTTAGTTTTTGTTATATTTTTATTAATGATGTGTTAAGAGCGCCCGCATCCGAACAAATGACCGCAGACCAGTCTCCGATCACTTTGGGGTCATGGGCTTAGGGTAGCACTGCACCTTGCAAGGGACGACCTAGGAAACTAAACTTGTATCTAGCCAATAGGAGTAGGCCTAGTGTCGCCATCCCGAAAATAGAAAGTCTTAGGAAACTAACCAAGTCTAGCCTAGAAGGTAGCTTATTCTAGGCAGAATTAAGCTTAGCACCTAAGGGCTAGATTGTCTAAGTAGCGCAAGAATAGACCAGTCATCTCCCACGGACATAGGGTCCGAGGAGCTCTGACCAAGTCTCTTGATCTCAAAATGCGAACGGAGGGCCGAGTACCTATACTTGGCCTTGGGATATCCGTGATACGGGAAGCTTAGCTAGTCGATGAGCGAAGCACCCTTAGTATCACTATATCCCATATTCAGAAAAGCCAGGATAACAGTCAGGAATTTAGGTTACCTCCCCAGGACAGCGCACGCCCGGGGAGTAATAATCAAATCCTAATATGTATGATGCATAGGTGGCCTACGCCTGGGCCTCTCCATAACCTCACCTCCCGAGAACACAACCTAGGAGATAGGTATTCATTCGGGGGCAGTGTTGCAACCCTCGGCCTCTCAAGTAGTGCAAACTCGGGGCCAGCTGTTTTTGCATACCAAAGCCCCTAAAAGCTCGAATCTTTGGGGGTAGGGATGTAAGGCAATAAGTAAAGACCTACAGTAAATCTCACGTCAAAGTCACTTCTAGGACTACGGGCCTATCAGAGACTAAGCGCGAAGACCAGGTATTTGAAATGATTTGAGTTCTTGTTCTCGTGACATTCGTGTTACGTTTGAATTTATAGATACATGTTTGAAATGAATAGAGTTCTTGTTCTCGTGACATTCGTATTGCGTTTGAATTCATAAAACCATGTTTAAAATAATTTGAGTTCTTGTTCTCGTGACATTTGTGTTACGTTGAATATATAAAACCGAATCATGTAAAATTAGTATGAGTTCTTGTTCTCATAACATTCGTGTTATGTGAAATTTATAGAACCAAATGTCTAAAACAGTATGAGTGCATATTCTCGTGGCATTTTAAGTTACGGTGAATTCACAGAACCAAACCAAATAAAAAGTAAGGCAAGCTACATAACTCTTAGTTGGGTAAATAGTTACAACTATGCTCGGGGGCTCGAGCGACTGTTTGTCTATACCCCAATAAGTTTATGGCATGCAGGCCTAATGAAAAAATTACAATTAGTCTTCGGGGAACCTCTGTCACCAGTTCAACGATCGGATCTCCACTCAAGACCCTCCTTGCTTGGACCGTCTCGGTAGCTAGGGTCACCCCAGTTGGTTGAGTGGCCTCGACAGATGGGGTCGCCTCAGCTGTTGGAACCACTTGGGTAGCCTCGGCAGCCTAGGTAGCTCAGAGACGTTCATTGAAGAAGAACTTATACTTCTCAGCCTCCCCGATGAAGTCCAGATTCATGCCCTGATTATGATACCAGGCCACGTAAAAGGCATCCTCGGCGATGGACTCGGTCTCCTGTTTGAGCTTCTCCACCTGGCGCACAATAGACCTATTCATCTCCATGGCTTGGAGGGTCTTCCTCTCAGCTAGCTCAGCCCGACTGGTAGCCTCCTCTGCCTGCTCCTAGAGCTGAGAATTCTCCAAGGCTACTCGGGCAATCTCAACATTAGCTTTCTTGGCTTCCTCCTGGGCTCGTTGCATGCTATCCACAGTCGCCTGCTTCTCCCTTTCGGCCCGCTGTAAATCCTTAGAGATTTTTTGGAGAGTCTCCTCGAGCTCCCAGGAGCGTTTTTGCTCGACCTCGAGGGCAGCGTTGGCTCGGGCAAGTTTATCTTGAGAACCCTTTGTCTTCTCCTTGAGGGAGACAATCTTGTCATGGGACCTCTAGAGTTCATATGATTTCTCCATTATAATGTCTCCTAGGCATTGGTAGGCTAAGACGGAATGCAAAAAAAAAAGGGGGGGGGGGGGGAAGCGATAAGACAAATGTGTTAGCTCAATAACATTTGGGTATATCGAACCCAAGCACGGGAGTGAGTTAACTTACTCGGACAGAAGTTTACTGACATGAGGCCACGAGAGATGCCTTGTTACTATCGCCAAGTTGAGAGAAAGTTCAGGCGGTCAACTCGCACATGTTAGAGCTGACCCCTTAAAGGAGTTCGGCGGCAAGAGGAGCAACTATGTCCTCTAACTTGGCAAAGAACAGGGTCTCCAGCTCAGCTCATCCAATTGGAGGGATGATGGGCCTTTCTCGGGGTGGTTTAAGTTGTCGGAGGGCCTCAGCTGTCTCGTGCAAGGCTTTGTTGCCTTCTTCCAGCCTTGCTTGAAAATGTTGAAGCATCCTGTTGTATGGCTCCAACAAATCCCCCTCGTACCTCTCAGGGTATACCAGGAGACGGACTCGGGGTGGCATCGCCTCCTTCTCCGAGTCAGGAACTGATTCTTATTCCGGTTCTAAGACCTCCTCTGGTCTTGTCTCTTGTACCGCCTCGTCTAACTCGGGCAAAGAGGGGATCTCCACCACTGAGGGGCGACAACTGCAAGGGGATCCTCGAGGGTGTGGAAATTCTTCGCCTTTTGGCCAGAGGGGAAGGATCGGGTTGTTCTCGAGGACATGATCCCTCTCCTGCTGAAGAGCTCAGGGGCGCTCCCAACCTTAGGGCGGACCGAGCAATGTTCACCAATCCCATATAAGCTGCAGGATGAAAGACAAACAATTAGCATACATACTACACAAGGATAATATAACAAAATAAGCTACTCGAAGGCTCACTGTGAGCTGACCCTTGGTGTAAGCAGTGAGAGTGTGTTATCTTATTCCTTGCATCATAGCTAATGTTGGTGCCATATTGGCAAAACCAGCTCGAGGTCAAGGATATTACTCGGTCTAAGGGTACGAACCCATGGGAGGTAGGTTGCCTCCTAGGGTGGTGGAGATATGCATCCACGAGATCTAAGTAGTCTTGGAATTCTTCCATAGTCCAATGCCGATGTGAGATTTGACCACATCGGATGAGGCTTGGGGAAGCCTAGACCTGACCGAGGCTTATCCTATCACTTACTCGGGAAGCAGACGACAGAACGAGAGGTGAGTTACCTGAGTTCAGGTGGGAAGCTTCCATCCCCACTTGAAGTTCTGCCTCGAGCTCCTGGTCCTCCTGAGCCTCTCACGCCTCTTCTATGGCTCGAGCGTTCACCAACCTTTCCTTCGCCAATCGCTTGTGAAATGCCTTTTTGGCCAGCCCTTCTATATAGTTGATATGGCGAAACGCTAGCTCCCGAGACTTTTAGATTAGCGGTATTTGGTCAACTCCAGGTTGCTTATCCATTGTTCAGCATTGAGGAGCCCCGACCTAATGAGATTCGGCTCCATTACTAGGACGCTAAGGTCCAAGTCTAGGTCAGGAAGAGCCTTCATCGCCTGGAGGTGATCCTCGAAGAGCTGTACGTATGGGGTTCGACGGAAAGGACCCATTCAAAAGGAAATTGCTAAGTTTTGAATACAAAGGCCCCAACGAGTCAAAGAATGACTGTGTTCGGCAAGATACTCACCTACTCGGGTGAAGTCGAGAATTAAAGTCGGGTTATTGCGGGTCGGGAAGTTGTCTGTGAAGAAGAATGCATCTTTGTAATCGTGAGTGTGATTCTCATTGTGATGGGGAACCTTGTAGCCGAGTGATGAAGCGGGGTACTTCACTAGAGAGTAGTATCCATCCCGCTTGGATCCCTTCTTCCGGGGGGTGGTCCTTAGACTGTAGAAATACAAGATCTCTACTGGCGAGGGCTCCGACCATTTCTGTTTCCAGAACAGAACATACATCCCCGTGAGCACCCTATAGCCGTTGGGGGAGAGCTGGAAGGGGGCTATCCCCACGTACTTCAAAAATTTAACAAAGTACTACTTGAGGGGTAGTGTAGCCCCTGCCATCAGGTGGGCCTGAATCCAAGCACCCAGGCTGTAGACACTGCGGTGCACCCGCTCGGAGTCCTGGCAGAGGCGAATGAGGCATTTGTCCCCAATTAAGTAATACCTCATGATCGCCTCTAGAGCCTCAGGATGTCAGAGCAGTGTGTGATAGTCTTCCGCTTCGAATGCCTCACCCTTGTATTATTGCAAAGGATGTGGAACGGGGGCTTCGTTCACCGCCTCTACGGTAAGCCCCGAATATTCGCACCTTAAAGGCCTCACTGTCACCTGGAGGTCGGGGCAGACAGTTTGTTCCTTGTCCAGCGCTCAGGCCCTCGTCCCTGCGTTGCCTTCGGAGGTATCTCTCACGCTGGCTGTAATGCCCCAAAATTCCTAATAAGGTTTAGGACCTTGATTAGGAGGCCGGGAGGGCCATAATTGATTTATTATATTATTAAATGATTATATGCATGTGTTTTGTGAATTATATTATGATATGATGATAAATGCATGCATATGTGTCCATTTTTAATTATAAGGGCATTTTGGTAATTTGACCCGTTGAGGGCGTAATTGTGTATTTTCATGCATATGGGTGAATTATGAATAATACCACATTATATGTGGATTTTTTCGCGCCATTCGGCATGAGATGATTTTTGAATGCAAGTTATCAGTCTGGTCATAACGGGGTTAGTTTTGGGGCTCGGGGTGAGTCTCAGAGTAATTTGGTGATTAGAACATTGCCAGGAATTAAAGGGTAATGAGATGTGATTTATTAGCATTTGAGAATATTGGGAGTAATGGGAATTGGAGGACGTTAATTATGATTAGTGGGATTAGATGGGAAAGGACAATTTTACCCTTGGGGGCTGTTAAGGAAAGAAGATGAGCCTAGGGGCATTTTGGTCTTTTGGACCTAAAGGATATATATAAACTAAGAGGGCTGTAGAAAACAAAGCATTTCTTCTTCCTCTCTCGTTCATCTTCTTGAAATGCTCATTTCTCTTTGGAATTTTGAAGCTAAGTTTGAGGATTCAAGTGTGGGAATCAAGGCTTGAGGTTCTAGACTTTAGTTCAACCATTGAAGAGGACTCAATTCAAGCTTGAGGTAAGAATTCAGCCATGAAATTTTGGTTAAACCCTGTTTTTCTATTAGTTTTCAATTGAGAATTTTGAAGTGATTAGTTGAGAATTCATGGAGGTTTTTGAGAAAGTTAGCTTGGGTTTTGTTGTGGGAATGTTGATTGTGTTTTGGGGATCCTTGGTTTGCATTTGGAGATGTTTGAGTAAGTTTTGGAAGGATTAAATGAGGGAAAAAATGAGGTTTTGATGGGAGAAAACAAGGGATTTTGGTTGATGGCCAAGTAGGGCCGCGGCATAGGGTGCAGGAGCTTGAGGTTGACGCCTCTGTTTGGGAGGCGGGCCGCGGCATGGTGGATATAGGGTCACGACCCTTAAGAGCATTTTTGGCCAGAAATGTGTTTTTGTCATGGGAACTCAAACCTTAGGCCTCGGGATCGTTTCTATTACCCAGTTTAGTAGGATTCGATGTCCCAGAGGCTAGGTCTTGGTTCGGGAACCTTTTATTGATTGATTTTATTGATGGAATCCCATATTTGGTTATGAGTGGGTGGCCGTTAAAGAATCAAAGGTCGATCATTCTCAAGGGTCGCTCATTCGCTATTTCTCGCTCGAACCAGAGGTAAGAAAACTGCACCCAGTATGTGAAGCATGCGATGCACAAGAAACATGTGATTAGGGCATGCCATGAATGTTGAATATGAGATTGATCAGAGCTTGAGTCTCTGTGTTTGTGCATGATCATAATTATGCTAGCAACTATTAAGTAAGCATGCTGAATGCCCTACATTTGGATATTTGACATATGATATATGCCTGGTAGCATTGCTTACTTGTGTGTGGCACTGACTAAATAGTCAGAATTGGCAATGGTGTCAGTATTAACTGTGAAGCTGTGACTCACTAGTCAAGTTCGTGAGTCACAGCTTGGCAGTAGTACTGAGCATTGGTCACCTAGTATTGACTAATAAGTCAAGAATGGTCTTAGCGTGTTTAACGCAAGCCGACAAAGATTAGATCTAATCGACATCGGCATTGAATGACTCAAATGAGCATTAATGCTGGACCGACCTCAAGTTCGATGAAAACTAAAAGCGCTTGTCTAGCTTATGGCTAGTCACTTAGAGCCAGGGCCAGAGAGCCCAAGTGGCTGCTTTGTTACATGGCTATGGGTGCTGGGCCCGTAGTGACTTACCCATCAGTCACTCATCTGATTAGAGCTAGGGCCAGAAGGCCTAGGTGACTTTTTCGTCACATGGCTATGGGTGCTGGGCCCGTATTGACTACCCATCAATCACTCACTGCGCTGTCACATGGCTGTGGGTGCTGAGCCCCGTAGTGACTTGCTCGTCAGTCACTCATTATGGTTAAACAGAACCTCGAAGTGATATTCACTCATCTATTCAGGGCTATAAGCTCTGTATGATTATAATGATCATCAGTCACATTGCTGTGGGTGCTGGGCCCCATAGTGACTTGCTCGTCAGTCACTCGTTATGGTTAATGGAACCATAAAGTGTTAAATCACTCGTCTGATTAGGATTGACTTGATAGTCATCCATTCAGGAGGGCATGATTCCTCATCATGAATCCCCCGTCATTATCTAAACTTGTTTGCATGCATGATTAATGTTATTAATGCTAGGCATGCACATTATAATTTGATGACATGTTATTACTGTTCATGAGCATAATGAGTTTTCTTGCTGGGCTTCGACTCACGGGTGCTATGTGGTGCAGGTAAAGGCAAAAGAAAGCTGGGCCATCCTTAAGTTGGAGAGCTTAGGTGACAATGTGTACATATGCGACTGCTCAACCGCCACGACCGAGGGTTAAAAAAGGAACTAGGGTTAAACCTTATTTTGCCACTTAGATCAGCTGGTTGTAAATATTTGCGTGTAATTAACCTTTAAATTATATTTTTGGGATCCCAATGTATACAGTAAACTTTTTAGTGAAACATTATATCTTAACCAAAATTTTTAATCCCTAAACTGCTAATCATACTTAGTTACACAATTATGGCCAAATGACTCGATTGGCGAGTTTAACACTGTTTAAAAGGCACACCGTAACGATCCCTGGAGTTTAGTGCGTTACACGAGCCATCTATGAGAGTTCCTAGTGGAATATATTAAATCCGTGAGTCGTGCAGTTGGTGGATTTCCTCAAACATCTGAGACAAAAAGCCAAGCAGTTAGTATTCTGACCGAAGGAAAAATGGCCAAAACACAAACGACTCTAGGAATACTGCTCGAAAGGAAAATGAGAGTTTTGGGGATACGAGACAGCCCTAGTGCCTAGCGACGGGATGGGGAAGATAAACCTACCGAAATTTGGAAAATTCCCAGATTCTGGCCGCAGGTCCAGAAACGCAAAGTTGATAGAAAACTCATGAGGGTCATTTTGAGAGAGCCTAATGTTAAAATATGCTTAAGACGACTTGTGAAAACGGAGAACAGACTATGGAATTCTACACTAATGCCATTCCTAAACGTATATCGAAAAACACCACACACCAAAGAAAATGGATTGAAGATGCTTACCCGAGATAAAACAGAGATTGGTGTTGAGGCGAGTCCAACCTTGAAGTACTGCTTGCCGTTTGACCAAAAATAAAAAGATTCACGCCAGTTGTCTAGAACTCTGGGAAGGGGTTGAGGACTAGAGAGTAGAGAGTGCGTTGAGAGGTTTCATGATTTTTGAATTGTTGTAATAAGAGACTGAAGGTTTTTTTGGGTTTTTTATACCCAGTAAAACATACCAGAGAGGTAACGCTCCCATGACTGTCAAATGAGTAAATTTACTAAAATAATCCAACTGTTAGATTTCAAAAGGAGTGGATTGCAATCATTGTTTTCTTTGGGATAGGACACCTTGGGCTCATAGTAGACGTTTGGGATATCAAGATGACCCCTAATTAAATGCACGAACTGATGGGCCCAATAATGGGGCGTGGACACGTGGTTCTGCTTTTAAGAGTGACATCAGCGGAAGTCCAAACGCTTGCTATCCGAGGACTCCTCAAAATCTCCCTCAATTTGAAGTCTCCACTGTCCGAGGACAAGTAGAGACTTGGGGGGCAAATGTTGTCCGTATTTTCTCACAGCCGACACATGGCAGTCCCTGGTGGCTGGCTATGATGTATGCAAACATCCTCGGGGTATGTTACTTCCCGAGGCCTGTAGTCGGAGAAAAGGTCCTCCTAGGCCCGAATGTGTCCAAGGAGGACAGTAGGTGCCTTGGTGAGTTACTCGCCGAGTTTCGGTCTCGGAGACAGAGTTTCTCCAGCTCGGACAGTTAAGGCCAGGAGTGTTATGTCTCGATCGCCTCCAAGCCCGAGGTTCTAGTTCTCAGACCTAGGAGGTGGAGCAACATGTCAAGGGGGTGCGGGTTCTCAGGGTCAGAGGATTGCCTGACAACCTTCCGTCAATAGTGTTGTCAAGGTACGACTCGACAATTCGCATGCCCACTACGTCGCCTGACACGGGGATACATACAACATGCCCTGACAGTCTCATGGGCATGTTCCCTGTAAAGTGGTTACCTTTCTGCAATGGGCCCCCGCAAGTCTTGCCTGGGCCATAGCCTCTATTCATTGCAACCCAATGCATTGAAGTGTATTAATCCCTCAATTATGGGAAGATTGCACATTAGTTGTTTATGATTAACATTAATGACCTCGACCACTATAAATAGGACTGAGAGTCTCATTGTAAAGGGTTCGTTTTTTTTGGCTGAGAAAAATATTTGTACTTAGTGCAATCTAAATACTGCATGAGAAAACACTGTAGAAGCTTGCAATCTCCATAATACTAAAGATTCGTGGACTAAGATTCTTTTATAACCTGAATCACATAAAAATATGTGTTCATATAACTATTTCTTTAACCTCTTTTATAAACGTTGATAGCGAAAAAGACACTGAACATCTATGTTGAGCAGGTTTTGTGACTTGAAAGAAACAGCTCCAATCTTTAGACATAATAAACAATTTAAATCTAATGGTGACCCCTTCAGCCTTAGCCTTAAGAATTTCACATATAAATTTTAATTTTTTATAAAAATTATAATTTATAGGATAATATTTTTTACAATATCAAAAAATTTCTTAATATCATTATTTATCTTGTTGATCTTCTTTCTTTTATTTATTTTGTAAGTTTTTTTTCCTCAGTCAACTTGTCTTGTCCAAACTTTGTGTTACATTTTGTAGTACCTGCCTGTAAGTTTTTTTTCTCATCTGTTTTGTTCTTATTCTTATGTATGCGATTCATTTAAAAAGGAAAAAGAAAAAAATTAAAAGAAAAAACCAATTAAAGAATATTTACGAGTTCTGGAATATCTATGTACAAAAACGGTAGAACTCGTTATTTGATTGTCAGTTTTCTGTGGGCTGATTCCTGTATTCGACATTGGATCCAGCCTTGAGTTTTGAGTGTCAGCTGTGCGATCTCTCTCGTTTCCCTGTGAAACAGTACAGAGAGAGTGATTGTGTGTGTTTGACGACATGGTTTCTAAGTCTTCAACTCTTCATAGCTGAAACAAGTAAGCTCTCTCTGTTTGATTTAAACTCATTTGATGTATTTGTTGACTGGCCTTCAGACCACTCTGGTTTACATTCTATGCAATGCCCACATTTTTAATAGTATTCCTTATGGTTTTCTTCATCAAAGTAAATGAGATGGTGGGCTATGGCACTAGTTTATTTCGGTGAAATTTCTCGTTAAGATCTACATATTTATTTGCCCCAAGTGGAAGATTGTTAGAATTGGAGCTAAGCTTTGTTCTTTTAAGTTTCTCCGTCTAAACTTTTAGACCATTTAGTATTTTGCTGTATGGGGATATATTCATGTTGATGTTTCAGCTATGGAACCCAAATCTCCTTCGAAACTCAAGTTATCAATCATGGGTTTCGCTCATTATAAAAGGGCAATAAAGATAAGTGTTGTCGTTTTAGTTGTGGTTCTGCTATTGGTTGGTGCCCTTTTCGTATTTAAACTCGGGGAAGGTCGTAGGGTGTCTAAAGGGTCTTATTATACTGTGGTTGTGGACTGTGGTAGCACAGGAACGCGAGTGAATGTGTATGAGTGGGTAGAAAAAGATGCAAATAAGATGGAGTTGCCCAGTTTGTTGCATTCTTATCCTGATAATTTAACCAATGGTTCACTTCTGAAAACTTCTTGCAAGTATCACTGTATGCAAACTGAACCCGGTTTAGATAAGTTTGTCGGCAATTCATCTGGTGTGAGAGCATCTTTGGAACCATTGATTACTTGGTCAGAAAAGATTGTACCTTTCGAAAGACATAAGGACACTCCTATTTTTGTTTTAGCTACTGCTGGACTGAGAAGGTTAGCAATTGAGGAAAGTAGGCAGGTTTTGGAGGATGCTGAAACTATTGTAAAGGAACATTCCTTTTCGTATAAAAGGAGTTGGATAAGAGTGTTGAGTGGGAAGGAAGAGGCTTACTATGGTTGGGTTGCTCTGAATTATAAAATGGAGATCTTTAGGCATCATTTGAGGTCACCCACCTTGGGACTTCTCGACTTAGGAGGTTCATCTTTGCAGGTTGTGATGGAAGTAGATAGTATGAAGAAAGACACCCACTTCATGAGGTCAAGATTTGGATTTATTGAACATAATATTTTAGCGTACTCGTTGCCAGCATTTGGCTTGAACGAAGCATTTGACAGAACAGTTGTTTTGCTCAGTCACACAGAAGCCCTCGGAGAAAGCACTGGGGGTATACTAGAGTTGAGGCATCCCTGCTTTGGCCCTGGTTTCGTGCAGAACTATACCTGCTATGGTTGTTTTGGGCTAAATGTTGGTGACCGGGAAAATAATAGTGAACTTCACAAAATTGAATATCCTTTTTTATATCTGGTAGGAGTTCCAAACTGGGAGCAATGCAAAACACTAGCAGGTGCTGCTTCTCTCAATTCAAGTAGTTTGGACTGGCCATCAACGACTGGAGCAGACTATAAGTCGAGCTTTTGTATTGATAGGAGTAAGTGATCTCTGCATAATTTTTGAAACTCCTTCACTCACCAGTTTCATTCATGTTTATTTCAACTAATCGTCTTCTGATTTGTTGCTAGTGTATCTGAAACACCTTAGGTTTAACTGTTTAAGGCCTACTTAACATTTGAATGGCCATAGGTTCCTGTTATCTGATGTATTTGTTATTTTTTTTTCAACTTTCAGAAATCAAAGCATTTCTCTTATTATGAATAAGTACAACTAGAGAATATCACTTGTTTCATCAGTACTGAACATTTATGCATTTATTTTAATTTTAGAACACACTGTATGCATTCTACTTGTACTTTTTGATGGTTTTTATTTCTTACCAATACTGAATTGTAGGATTCTTATAACTATACTATAATTCCTTATTTATGTTCTGCAGGTGGTGGTTTACTCAATTTGACAGCTTTTGCTCACCCATCTGCCCGGTTTCATGCTTTATCTGGTTTTTTTGCTGTTTACGACAAATTGAATTTGAGTCCAAAAGCAAACTTGACAAAGGTTTGGGAGAAAGGTCAGCATCTATGCTCAAAATCTTGGGCTGATAAGAGCAGTGTTTCTGGAAACCAATATTATGATGCACATTATTGTTTTCGAGTGCCTTACATGGCTTCTCTGATTGAAGATTCTTTGTGTCTTGATGATAAAGAGATTTTCTTCGGTCCTGCGGATGTTTCTTGGACATTAGGAGCTGCATTAGTCGAAGGAGAATATCTATGGTTATCTACTGCGACATCCCAGATTAGTACTTTAAACTTACATGTGCAATTCATGTCATCTCCTATATTTGTATTTGTTGTACTAGTAGGCCTTCTATTGATTGTTTACCGTAGTCAATTCAAGTTGCCTATGCTTAGCAAGAGAGGTGCTGCTCCTGGAGCTTCTTTACATTCCTACTTCAATCAAAGACGTCGACCAAACTAACTTTTACCACAGATACATGGAAGTAATTAGACTAATATTCAGTACCTACTTTATTACCATTTTGTGCAGCATCATTTCATTTATTCTTTCATGTTGATATCTATAGATTGTTTACAAAAGCATTTAGCTTCAAGAATAGTTTTGTGTTTTGAGAACTCTTGCATAAATACAAATTTTTCTATCTTTCCTGATACTTTTTCAGTTATACCATTGTTAGGCCACCACCGGCCAGGTTCGTTACAATTTTTGTAGTTAAATAACTATGTAAAAATTTTGACTGCAAGACTACTCAAGTAGTTATAATTTTGTCAATTAAATACTCATGTAAATTATTTTACGGATAAACTAAATAGTGTATTTTCTTGCATTTAACTCCATGTCGTTAAGTCAAGGGTATTTAATCTTATTGGACACGTGACTGGAGACATCCTCCGATTTGTCCAATTTTTTAATCTTTAAAGTAATTAAAAATTTAGGAAAAAGTAAAAGAAATAAATTAAAAAAAATAACATATTTTAAATTCATAAAAAAATTAAAACAGTTAAATACTTGTGTTAATTATTTGGAATTTAAATATTTTATTTTATTTTTCTAAATTTTTAATTATTTTAAAAATATTTAAAAATTGAACTTTTAGGAATTAAAATATTTTTTTTCCTGATTTTTTAATATTTTTAATTATTTTTTAAAATATTTTGGATGAATTGGAGATTGTTACACAGAGAGTTAAGTGTAAGAAAATTAATTACTTAAGAATTTTTTCCGTCAAAATTTTTACATAGGTATTTAACTGATAGAATTGTAACTACTTAACTAGTTTTGTCGTCAAAATTTTTACATAGGTATTTAACTGCAAGATTTGTATCTACAGTTTTGCCACCATTATCCCTAAAAATTATAATCTAGCCTAAGTGTTAGTTAACTTCTAATTGTTGATGTGTTTTGTCAATTAGTTTGATGTTAATAGTCTTTTTCAACTTTGTATGCTGAGGTGTCAATTCCCTTTGTTATGAGTGGCTGGGAGATTAGTTGATTGAGGCTATACTAGTAGCTCAAGATAGCTAACTGGAAAGTAGTTTTGGTAATCTGATTATTTTGTGTTGTTGAGAGTAAACTCTCTGTGGAGATAACCAAGGTGTTGAAAGCTTGGTATTTGTAACTTTTATTTTTGGTATCAATAAAGATCTCCATACAGAATTCTTTCAAGTCAGTTTTCTGTCTTAGTGTCTATCAACCATCAACATGGTGTTTGCTCTTTTTGCTAAACACCCTTGACAACTACTCTGCTAGCATACATTGAAAGTTCAAGTTCGAGGAGAATGTCTTTAGCATATATTTAATTCACTTGCTTATTACACACAGGAAAGCCAAAATATCATTCCATTCTAGCATACATCACAATGATAAACCAACTACTCTGCTAGAGTCTCAGTAAGCAGCCACGGCACTGGATTTGCAGCCCTCTCCAGATTCATCAATATCCACCCAAACTTCATTGACACGCCCAATGAACTTGAAAGGGGAACTGTACTGAGCAATGGAGTATGCATAGCCACTATCTAAAGAAGTATGGTTTGCCCATGGAGACTTGCTCAAGCTGGTGGTAAGCTTCTCAGCCTCCCTCACAATGTTGGAATCTCTTGCGAACCCAGAAAACTTCCTCACAGCGACACAGTGACTCTCCCAAGCAACGGGTTTCAAGTTGAGTTCAGGGAGAGGTGAAGGTGGGTTAGCTTGAGATTTCACAGGCAAGAAAAATCTGACAAAATAGGCTGATGAATAAAGAGGTCCGGCTCCTGGTACTATGCTTGTCAACACAGGAACTGTCATTGCAAGTCTAGTGAAGTTCAAGTTAGCTCCTTGGATATACTGAAACAACCTGTATGGTCGAAGAAAAAAATGACTTTGTGAGTTTCAATTTGTGTTGCTTAGTTGAAAAATTGGAATCCCAGGTCAAACTATACTTAGACTACATTTGTGAAAACCCAAGAGAAAGTCAACTAGGAGAAATAATGGGTGTGATTAGTAGAAGAGTACCTGTGGTAGCCATTTCGGGTGGCTTTTTCAAAGGAGATAACTGGAACAACAGGAGCAGACATCCATGAGGACCGAGTATAGAGTCTGATCTCAAACTCTGATTCTGAGTGGACCACTTTGAATTGTGGCGATTCTATGGCGTTGCATACACCCAAAAAACACGCAACTCCCACCACTCTTATTGCCCATTTAATAAGATTCTCCATCTCTTTCTTTCTTCTCCTTTGCTGATTTGATTTCCCTACCTAGAATTACTAATTTCATTCTCTTCTCCCCTTTCTCTAGGGAGAGAGATACCGCATGTGTTTATTTGTTTGGGGTAGATTACCATCTTACCCCGCTGCTGTTTTTTATTGGTTGAGGGAATTAAACCTAGTACTTCGGCAACAACCTGCCTCAAAGTAGACTAAAACTTAAAACTCTAAAATAGCATAGAAATATCACCAATATTGCAGCCAAATTTGGTGCAATACTGTGTTAGATATGAAGAGTATGAAGTTTTTATATATATATATATATATATATTTTAATATCAAATGTATTCTATTTGAAAAGTTTGAAAATGAAATACATATTTTCTTGGACGTAACATTTTAAGAAAAAATGACACTATTTTAGAATTTTGTATATGGATATAGATTGGGGATAACTTTGTTAGCAGTATTTCTATTGTGGAGCTAAATTTACAGCCACTTCGGATGTTTTGATCAGTTAAATTTTGTCAACTGATTAGCAGTGGTTGTATTAGTATTATTCATTATTGTTATTAAATAGTTTAAATTCGTCCATGGACTAATTTATTATTATTCATCTTATTATTTCTTAATTAGTTGAGATTTAAAACAAGGATAAAGGTAATAGTCTCTTGTTTTGCAGTATAGCCAATAAATCACTCTCTTCCAATGTACGTGGACATAAATACGTCATAGGTTGCTTGTACTCTCTCTCGCACAACTTTGAACTTTCATCCTTTTATGATAGGCTTCTTGTGTGGAAAGTTATCACAATAAAAAAGGTCCCAAAAGTCGTTACATAAAAAATCGGAAAGGCATTGGTGTTGTTTTCTAAGGTCCTACCAGAAATAAGAGTATTTTTTTTGGAGACAAAAATAATTTCCCTTATTTATTTTTTAGGAGACAAAAATAATTTTAAGATTTATTTTTATTTTTATCTTAATACTGATTTATTTTTTATTGTAACTAAAATAGATTTCTAAAATATTTTTCCATTTTTAAATAAATTAAAAAATATTTTTTTAATTATTTTTATATTTTAATTATGCTATGAAAATAAATGATGTTATGGAAAAAAACAAGCAATAAGATTTTTATTTTAACGGAAGAAAATAAGTGATGGAGTGTTAATACAGTTGGAATAATTTTAATTAATATAGATTTAATGTGATATATTTTATAAATGATTTTTAAAATTTTTTTTTATTTAATTTATGTTTGTTTTGTAGGAAATTAAATACATTATTGCATTTTTGAAATGAAGAAAAAATAAAAAAATGGTATTTCTCAAGTTAAAAATATATTTTAATTGATTTACAAATTAAAATTAGATTTTGATTAAAAATGAAAAATAAATCCGTTATAAAATAAAAATAAAAACTAAAGCCTAAAACTTATTTTTGTCTTCTCTAAAATAAATAAGAAAAATTTGTGGCTAAAATACCTAAACTTTGTATTTACTTACGATTAAATACCAAAATTTTGTTTTTTTTTGGTGAAAGTACCAAAACATAGATCAACTGTTAGTTGACATGTGGCCATTACCCACAATGCAAGACAAAATAATAACGTTTGAGTACTTTCACCACAAAAAAAAAAAATAAAGTTTAGGTATTTAAGTGAAAGAAAAGTGAAAGTTTTAGTACTTTAGCCACAAAATTTCTTTCTTTTATTATTATTTTGCCGAGAAAGGAAAATGTAGCAAATAAGAGTACTTGTTTTGTCATTCTAAAATATAAATCTTGTGTGAAAATTTCACCAACTCAATATGGAGATTCTCCTAAATATCTATAATAGTTTGTTCAATGACTTAAATGGGTATTCCTCTCTAGAAGAAAGGGTCCTATTCAATCTGTAAGAAGCTTTAAAGGTGTTCATATAAATTGCAAACCGTGGTTTGGATTCCAAACCGCATCGCACCAAACCGCCAAAAACTGTGACTGGTGCAACCATTTTCGATCCTTCAGTTTAATCGAACCGCTCAACTTTAATGGTTTGATCATAGTTTCTAACTTTTCAAAACCAATTAAACAGGACTGGACTGTGATTCTTTCTAAAAAATATATTTTAGAAATGAGGGTGCAAGAGTTTGAACCCTTACATTTGCGTTAATATGTAAAGTTTACCCAACCATTGTAGAGTCTAAGAACTTTACTTAGCTAGTTAGATAGTAGTAGCAATAGTAATAGTTGTAGTATTTTTATGACTGTGGATTTTGGTTCAGACCGAGATTTAGTTGGACACTCGTAGTAACACTTGTATATTTTCTAAGTTTAACCTATAGTTTAAGAATATTAATTTTAACCTAAGGTTTGATTAATATGACTGATATTGATGGTGATATTTATTATATTATAAGGTTTAGATAGACCCAATAAGATAGTAACACTTGTCTTGTGTATGTTTAATGATAATTAAGTATTTTTGAGGAATAAGTTTATTAAGATCAATATTTGAATATCCTAGGGTCTGTCAGCAGCTTTGAAATCGTTAAAGGACTTAGTCAAAGCTGTTTACTCAATTCAAATTAGGCCGAAAAAGTGTAATTACGTGTTTAATATTTCAGCGTATGCCGATATATCGCCATACGGGGATACGAAAAAACACGTAACTTCGCACGATCACCTCGACGAGCCTCGGGCATATTAGCCCAGGCGATATATCGCCTCCTAGGGGAGATATATCGGCTCCTTTGAATGATTTTTGAATGTTTTTGAAACCGAGCTCATTTTAATCTTTAACCTCTTGATAAGTCCAGCATCTTTCTGACTGAGTCTTCAGCCTCTGCTGAACGATAATTCAAATATTTCTCACTTAAAAAGCCATTATTTATTCAAGTTAAATAAAGATCTTTTCATTCTTGAACTCTATAAATAGGACCTAGTACCTAGCCATTTATTCATTCATTAAGAAAAGTTCAGAGTCTGCAAGCTGCTAGGTTATTTTTGAGTGCTTAAACACTTGGGTTGGGGTTATAAGCTTTATCCTTATAAGCTTAATAAACACTTGGGAAGTAAGGTTCATAGTATATTTTGATTCGAGCTGTAGTTCGGTTATAGAAGCATTAAAGGTATTCCAAATTCTAGTTCATTTATGTATTGTTTCCTTAAGTTCTTATAGTTTTTTACTCAAAATCCTAACTCTATTCTTTATTATTGGTTAGGAAATCTAGGATCTTGAACATAAGATTCTTGGTAAGTATCTTTTCGATGGTATAGTTCTTTCATTTTTTTCATCCCTTTTTCATTAGTATACTCATCTTTCTTTGATGGATTTTAGGAGTGTTCCAAAGTCCCAATCCTGTTTTCATATTCCGGTATATTTGGTAAGAAAAATAGGATAGGATTTTATATGTTATGTTATATGTTATCTTATGATTTATGTGTTATATTATATTATGTATGTTTGTAGACTTGGGCATATGACTTGTATAATTAACAAGCCCCAATAAATTTATGGGCATATGACTTGCTTAGCTAGCAAGCCCCACAAATCTAATGGGCATATGACTTGTTTAGTTTACGAGCTCCAAGTAATAATGGCCATTATAGTATATGTGACATGTGTTTATGATATGTTTTAGTATATGTTGCGATATGAATTTTATGTATATGATTTATGTGTTAGATTTTCCTTATTGGGCATTAGGCTCATTCTTTTATGTTTATATGTGCAGGAAAATAGCTATGGTGGCAGAAAGGTTCTTGGCAGCTTGGGAGTTGTGTATTGAGGCAGAAAGGAAATGGATGGATTGAGCGTTCGGTTCGAGGATGAAGTCGCTTCTTAGTCTTTTAAAAATTATGCTTTATATGTATTTTCCGCACTTTATTTTGCAATCCATTTATTTAAAGTTATGTTATGTTTTTATTTTAAAAACAATGGGATCCCATATCCTACTTTTTATTTTATGTAGTTTAACATTTGTCTTACAAGTTTTAATGAAGTTATGATTATTTCACTAGTGAATTTTACTAAAGATTAGTGTCTATGTATAGTAGTCATTAATGGTCCAAAGTCTAGAGTAGTTGGGTCATTACAACCATCCAAACCAAACAATTTAATTGTTAAGAATATATTTTTAGTAGTATTGTAATGTCCTCCTAATCCAGGACCGTTACACTATGTACTTTAAATAATGTCAGACTTTCTAATCAAGTCATTTGATTACAAACGTGTAACTAAGGTTAACGTCAAGGGTTAGGGTTAAAATTTTTGGTCAAAGGAAATGTTGATTTTTCATTTAACAGTTTCATACATACATGAGATCCCAAAATATTACAAACAAATGTTTAAAAGGGTGTATATACATCAAAAGTTACAACCGGCCGACCTAAGCGACAAAATCAGGGATACAACCCTAGTTCCTCTGAGATAACCTCGGGCGTGGTGGACGAGCAGCCGCATATGTACACGTCGCCACCGAAGCTCTCCAACTCATGGCTGGTCAAGCTTTCCTTTTCCCTTACCTGCACCACATATCACCTGTGAGCCAAGACTCAACAAGAAAACTTAAATATGTGCATGAATAGTAAATACAGATTCTAAATACATGTCTAGCATGCCCACCAGTAATAACCTACTCATGCATGTATACAGTTATAAATAAATGATCATTGTATCATTCTGGGGCCCGCTTCCCTGAATAGTTAACCACAGAGTCAACCCCGGGGCCTTATGCCCTAGCTATGTGACCATAGAGTCACCTGGGGCCCTCGCCCTTAGCTCTGAGTAACTAGCCATAGAGCTAGCCAAACACTTTGTTTTCCAACGACCATAGGGTGGCCAACGTAATAGTACGTTGCTGATTAGGCCTTAGCCTTTCGACCAGCACACAATGCGCTATTGCCGCCCTTGAATAATAAGTCAAGCCTTGAATCAGGTATTCAGATACAGCTACAGATAAGCATACTTCAGACAATTCAAGTATGCATACATATTAATCATATAATACCATTAATTAAATGCAAACATAGTAATAACCATGCTCCTTAACGGGGCCAAGTCCTAGCTACGCAAACCATGCGAACAATCATATAACACTTAGCCAAAGATGGAATATTCATGTATGTTTAATCAACAATCGCAATCATGACTCAAACACGTACATTCTCAGGGCCCTGAGCCCTATTCATAATTGTAATCAACAACCGGGCCAAGCCCTAATCACATATATCAAGTAATTGGTGCAGTTTTCTTACCTCAGGTTCGAGTATAGTGTAATAATAAGAACGACCCTCGAGCACGATCTCGGTTCCGAGCCCCTAGCAGTAACCTAGTCACAACCATAATATAGGGTCCTGTCAATAACGAGCAAATAAGGGCTTCCGGACCGAGTCCTAGCCTCCGGGACATCGAATTCCACTAAACCGGGTAGTAGAATCGATCCCGAGCCCTTAGGTTTGAGTTCTCGTTACTCAAGACCTAAGGTGGCCAAAATAGCCCAGGTGGGCTCGATGTGCCTCCCAGATCAAAGGCCCCATCGTGCCTGGAACCAAGACATGGGCTGCGACTTGCCTTAGAGGGTCGCAGCGCGCCTCCAAAGCAGAAGCCCCCCATTGGCCCTGGGTTCGGTTGGGTCGCGACACCCCAAGAACAGGGCCGCGGCACCCCAAGAACAGGGCCGCAACCTGACCCTTCGAACCCAGAATTCCTATGTTTTTCTCCAGCAACAAAACCTACCAAAATCTTCCCAAATGATCCCTAGAACAATAATTAAATCCCCAGAACAGACTCTACATAATTCCAGCAACAAAATCCCAGCTCAACACACTCAAAACTCCACCCAAAACTCAAATTCATAACCTTGAGTCACAAAGCTCAAGAACACCTCAAGAACAATAAGAAAACTTAGCAAAATTCAACTAAAACAGAGATTAGAACTTTACCTCAGCTGTGATTTAAGTCCCTCTAGCTGTAGCTAATCAAATCCCCAAGTTTAGGCGTCCAATTCCTAAGCTTTCAACCTAAAGATCTCCTTAATTCTCAAGGAATTCACTTAAAAAAGTTGACAGAGAATGAGAGAGAGAGAGAGTTAGTTGGGAGATGCTAACAGAGTGTATGTTATGTTTTGTTTTTGTTTTTTTTTCTTAAGGCTTAAGTAACTTAAGCTAATCCTGAGGCTTGGGGTACCAAAAATATCCCCGAGGGAAAAATTATCAAAATTCCTGATATTCCATCCTAATCTTACTAACTCCAAATATATCATCAATTATTCATTCCTGTCATCCGATAACTCGATAATGTATCAGTTACCCACAATACCCCCTGACTCGCCCCGAGTCAGATATTGAGTCCTGTTGTGACTTTCCTACTAACCTACTCCCTAGGATCGTCTCGTGTCGAGTAATCCAAATAAACCAACATAATAATGTGATCTCTCACATATATCACATATATGCACATCTATACAATTATGCTCATAACGGGCCAAATTATGAAAATTTCCATTCTAATAAGAAACGAGCCCACATGCATATTTAATACACCTAAACATTCATAACTAGACATATTATTATATAACTCACATAATCACATAATTACACCAAAATATAACTCATAAGCACATAATTCCATAAATTTCCATCCTGACCCCCTAATCAAGGGCATAAGCCTTATTAGGTAATTTGTGACGTTACAAATATTTAATATATGCACACATTTCCAAAACTAAGAAAAGAGAAATGTAAAGTCTCACATTGTTTAGAAAGTAAACATTTCTTTTTCACTCTTTTATAAAATGATTCAAAATACTTACACTTATAACAACAAACACACTAAGCTTCTTGTAGACTTTTATGGTCTTAAAAGTAAAGCTACAATTATTATTATTTAAATACAATTATTTAGTTAATTATTTTATGATAAAAAAATTAAAATTTTAATAATTTGGTTAATAACCAAACCAAACCGAACCAAGCCGTTTATTTATTTATAGTTTGGTTTTGTTTTTTATTTTTAATGGTTTTGTTTGGTTTTGCATTTTGAAAAAACCGCATGAGAGGTTTAATTTCAAAATTCTTCTACAGCACTCCAAACCAAACCGTATACACCGTTAAGAAGCTTCATTGCTCCACTGACATTATGCAAATTTTGGTCCATCCCAAACAAATATTTCAAATATTCAAAGCCCTTCTTCTGTTAAGTTACCAACAATATACCATGTCATATATGGTAATATTGCTCAGCTCCGAAGCTAGGTGGCAATGTTTTTATTCTTTAAAATACTCCTTTCACAAAGTCTCCATAGAACAAAATCTCACCTACAAAGAACAAATAAACCATGTTTCACTTCAAGTTGTTTATGTACATGTTAATTTTAATCCAATGAGCAAAACAACAATCATGAAATGATTCCATCCACACAATCAATGCTCATATATTAACTAAGATTACATTTTATTTAAGATATTAATTGCACAATAATGAACATACCTCCTATACTTGACATTTGAATCTCCAATAGTCATCTTGATCCTCTCTTTGATGCAAATATGTCCAAAAATCACAAAAGACACAAAGTCTAGAGAATGACGTGCAAGAGAGAACTAATGGAGAGCAAACCCTTACCAATACCACCATATTCCCAACTTTATAAATGCACTATATGTATATCATTCCCTTCTACTCTAAAAGGTATGTTGGGCCTATTTGACTCATATTATTAGTGATGTTGACTATGGTTTATGAGCCAACCTATAGTCATTAAGCTAATGTATTACCATGTGTCTCAAATGCAATTGATAAGTGTTAATCATGATACAATTAGTAGACACTCCAATAAATAGTTGTGATTATAAAATTATATTTGTGATTATATTCCTCCATATAATAATTCTAAAATATGATTTAATGTAAACTCCAAGCACACTACAGCCAAAGATAGTAACAAAAGATTAGAATCTAAATCATGGGTCATACTCAGAGGACACAGTCAGGTAATAGGTAGTTTGCAATTAAGGCAACATGAACATTTTCCTGGCTAACTGAATATTTCAGCAAGATCCAAAAATGTAGAAATACACAATAATATAACATACGAAAAAACGTTGTGTAATTATATCTATATCATCATGCTCCTGCAACACATTGTTATATAGCTCCAATCAAAATTGTCAAGAAAAATGCCGCCTAATAATTTTTCATCAAGCCTGCCTTTGTTCTAACCCTCATTCACTTCACTGCTTTTTTACATTATTTACTCTAATATTTTCTTAATAAAATCATAAACATGGGTTATGGAAAGTGTCAATTTAGATTACTTCCGTTATAAGAATTAAGAAATAACTTCATTGATTCAAGGCCGAATAAATAACGTTTCTAGATTACTTCAAAACCTCAAAGTGGAAATAACTAGGTGGTGTATAAGAAAAGAAAAGGACAAAAAATTAAGAAGCAAGTTCGTAAAACTAAACAAACTAAACACTGATCAATACGCATAAATATATATACATATATGAATATAATTGTTATACATCGATTCATATAATTAATAATAAGGTTTATTACGCACTATGAGTCAATACACAACACAGCTTCTCTCTACCATGTTCAGTGAATACAGCCATGTCCAATCACCAACCATAATAAAGCTCACCATACCAATTTTCATTTCAAAGTTGAATTTGTGATCACAGACAGGTGTTCAATACCAATACGTACTCTGTTCTTAGAGAAATTCTCTCTACACTTTATTTTCCATTGCTCCCACGTGAACGGGAGAGAGACTTTTAGAGAGAAGACTGTTATAGAGAGAGAAGTTGTTGTATTGAATAAGCAGCTCAATATTTACAATATCAGAGAATGAGTTTTATACTCATCTACTAGGGTGGACAGCTGTACAATAAGGGCTATACACTAAGGTAAATATATACAAGTATATACACTAAGGTATATACAATAAGGGCTATACACTAAGGTAAATATACTACCTATCATCCCCCTCAAACTTCTGGGGCGATAGAGCACTGCGAGTTTGGATCTAAGATGTAAGTAACGAGTGAAAGGCAGAGCTTTAGTGAGGCAGTTGACGAGTTGGTCTTTTGAAGGAGTGAATCGAACAACTAATTGCTTGGAAGCGACACGTTCCCAAATAAAATGAAAGTCAATCTCGACATGTTTCGTTTGAGCATGGAGAACCAGATTGGCAGTGAGATACATAGCACTCATGTTGTCACAAAGAAGAACATGGGCTGATTGTTGCTGCATATGAAGGTCGCGAAGAAGAGATTGAAGCCAAGAGAGTTCAGAAACACCATCAGCCAGAGCACGAAATTCAAACTCAGTGCTAGACCAGGAGACGACACTCTGCTTAGAGGAAGACCAAGACACAAGATTGGAACCCGAAAAGGCCCAAGAAGAGACCGCTTGGAGTTTCGCCCAGCCCAATATGTCACCGTTTATGTAATTCAGCTCACCCTCAGTTGTTCATTATGTTTTTTTAGAGTGGTACCAGCTAATTAGTTGCATGCCTTATTTTGCAGTCGGCTCTGGCCTGCCAGCGCCTCGGGGACATAATGATGGAGAAGTCCTATGAACTTTGCCGAGCTTATGCCAAGGTTGCCCCGCTCAAGGAAAGGGTCAGAGTGCCTTTGGAGGATCTGGCTCACTTGTGGATCTTTATCGAGGCGGAGCAGGCTCAGACTAAGGCCTTTGAAGGTTCAGCTCGTAGAGCATCCGAGGAACTTCATGCAACTATAGGGAAGAGGTTCAGAGAACCAAGGATGAGGCTGCAAAGTTTGCAGGAGAAGCTGCTCGAGTTGCAAAGGAGGTAACCAAGGCCTGATAAGAGACTGCGATTGCCCTAGGTAAAGCTACAGCCAGCGAAGACAAGGCCACTTAAGTGGCGGAGGAGGTAAAATCTCTTCAACAGGAGGTGGAGGTCCTCAAGAGGGAGTTTGACACCATTGATGAGGATGCCTTCTACTAGCTTGGTTCCATAATCAAGAGATGAGCCTTGACTTCACCAGCAAATCAGAAAATTACCGGCTACTCTTTGAGAAGCGCCTGTGGGCAACGAGGCCTACGGATACTGCCAACGTTGTAGCCACTGAAGCTGGGATGGTACTAGAGGTGGACCCCGTCATCAAAGTTGTCGAGGATGTTCCTCAAGGCCAAAATTAACCATTTTAATGTAAAATATGCATGTGTGTCGTCTTTTATGTTTTCTAGGGCATGAACAACTTACTGCTCGATCCCCTAAGCACAACTATGTAATCTTTTAACTTCCAAGAATGGCCTATGTTTGCACTATCTATTTTCCTTCTTTGCATTATCACTTAAAACACCTTAACTGGCGTTTAGCAATTCTGGAGATTGGTCTTAAAATTCATAAGGTTTTATTTTCAACTCTTAATGTAACTCATTGCCAATAGAAAGTTTCATTTAACCTTAATTTTTCCACCATACGTGGGCCTCAGTCGTGAGACTGAGGTCTTAGCTGCCATAGTTAGTTCAACTAGGGACTTGTGCTCGAGTCTTGGCGACTCGAGTCTAGTCGATCCACCTAGTTCTTTGATGCTTACAAGCACTTAGTGTTGCTTCCAAGGCTCGTAGTCCTCAGAAGTAACTTTATAATGTCGTCAAGTGTGAGCACTTGACATGTCTTTACGCCTTCAAGTCTTAGACTACTCGAGGCTAAGGAGGTCAAATTAACTTAAGTTTGATAACACAATGTTACTCCAAGGGCACATTGTCCTCGAGAGGTTACATTAGACCTTTTCATTAGGCACAGTCATAATTTCCCCCCCGAATACAGGTTACTCGGGATTTTTATCTGAGGAGATTGGGAACTCGTCCTTGATCTCTATGTCCTCGGGACATGGATTGAGTTCTCCTTCCTAGGTTATTGGGTCTTAGAGCGCTCAAGTTTTTGGCAACTTGAGGCTTGTGCCCGAGTGTTTGTGACTCAGGGTTTACTTTGCTTGTCGGGAATTGGGAACTTGCTATTACTCCTCGGACACAATGTCCTCGAGAGATGGCACAAGTCCGTTAGGTTTGTAGCACTAAGTTTACCCTAGTCCCTCCAACTTTGATTGTAGGCTTACTACGCTTATGATGAGCTCAGATTCCTAGGTCGTGCTCAGTGTTACTCCACGGGCACATGGTCCTCGAGTGGTTACACTGACTAGTTGTGAAAGTTAGGATGCCCCCTGAGTACAAATGACTCGGGTTTGTTCGCTTATTAGAAGTTAGGAACTTGTAACTTGGTCCTCGGGCACATAGTCTCGGGATATGATTCAAGTTCTCCCCCCATAGGTTACTTAGTTCTTAGCTTGTTCTCGCCAGCTTTGACACTAGGCTTGCCCAGCTCATGATAAGCTTAGCTTCCCAAGTCATGCTCTACGAGCGTTTATCCTGCGAGGAGACCCAGCTATGCCCCCCAAGTGATCGGAGACTTGTTTGCGTTCACTTGTTCAGGCCAGCGAGTGGGTACACTTTGGGAAGTGGAATTACTAAAATTAAAATTAAAATACAAGCAAGTTTTAAAAATTTCATCTATCGTGTTTTGCATACACAATTTCCATTAATCGTGCCGAGAGGCTACAAAATGACATGACTACAAAACTTGGAAAATACATTGCTTATATCACTAATAATACCGGTGGAGATGCTCGACATTCTAGGCATGGGGCACTAGCTCCCTGTTTAGTTAGACCAATTTGTATGTCCCTAGATATATGCGTCTCTCGACTTGATATGGGCCTTCCTAGTTAGGGCCCAATACTCCAGCACCAGGATCTCGGGTGGCTAAGACAACTCTTTGCAGCACCAAGTCTCCGATCCCAAATTTTCTGTCCTTCACTTTAGAGTTGAAATATCTGGCTACCTTTTGCTGGTAGGATGCTAAACGCAGCTATGAAGCTTCTCAGAGCTCTTCCACAAGGTCCAGAGATTCTCGAAGTAAAGCATGATTTGCGAGAGGATTGTATGTGTCTCATCGGTTCGTGGAGATTTCTGCCTTAACTGGGAGCATAGCTTCATATCTGTAAGCCATGGAGAATGGAGAATGGCCAGTAGAGTTCCTAGTAGTGGTACGGTAGCTCCACAATGCCTTAGCTAGCTCCTCGGGCCAGGCGCCTTTCGCTTGCTCCAACCTTTTCTTTAAAGTGGCCTTAAGCGTCCTTCTGACCGTTTCCACTCGTCCGTTTTCCTGTGGGTGAACTACGAAAGGAAAAACTCTTCAAAACTCCATGCCTTTGACAAAAATCTGTGAACAACTCACTATCGAACTACAGACCATTTTCAGAGACAATCTTCCTCGGGAGCCCGTAGAGGCAAACGATGTTTTTGATGACAAAGTCCAACGCCTTCTTGGAAGTGATTGTAGCAAGAGGTTCGATCTGTAGGAAATGCAAATTGCAGGATCTTTATTTATTTTCATGTAATTTACATATTATCAAACAAACATGTAAATTACTAGAACATGCTCCTATGAAATTGATACAAATACAGAGTAAAGTAAAAACTTACATTGCGCAGCAGAACTAGAACAACTCATTCCTTCAATCTTTCTAACCCTTGATTCCTTTCTGTAGTAGAGTATTATCAAGAGATTAAACTAGATCAGCAACATAGTCTTCTTAACCAAACCTTTGATCAGCCTAAAACTAGTGTGGGCTGGTTCTCAACACATGAGATAGATATCTAGAAGAGAAGAAGAGATAGTGGCTAAGAAATGATTAGATTGTCCAGGTTTTCACTTACCCAATGAATCAACTGAGACTTCCTAATGAAAACCCTAGACATCATATTCCTTATATAGGAAACTTAATGGGGTTTATTTAAATTTAAATTAATTAAAATAATAAACAAAAAGATAAAAGCCTGGGCTCCCACAAATGGACTTGGGTCCAATCTCTTTGTTTTGAATTTAAATCCTAATTGAGCCTAATTCAAAACCTTTTATTTATTTATTTTTAATTAATTAATTAAATCCTTATTCAAATTAACTAATTATAATTTGAAACTTGATTTAATATTATTTATTTATATTGACACCAATTTATCAATATTAATAAATTTACCCAAAGATTATTTTTTATTCTCTAAATCTCACATCTTTGTAAATTTTCTACAATTGACCTAGTCAACTTAAAAAATCCTAATTGATAATTAAATCAATTAATTGAGACATTCTAGATGATTTACTCAAAGGTGATGCGGGGACCATGGATCCATGAAATCAAGCTCCAATAAGTTACCATGAATTTATTTACGAATAATTTCACTACCTTATTAATTCCTCGTGACTCCACTATAGACTCGGAATTGAACTCTTGAATTCATAGAACGTATTTTTCAAATCATAAATACGTCATCCATTGTTATATCCATTACAGTCAGTCAATCCTCTATAGATGACTTACTAACGAGCTGGGTGAAAATTACTGTTTTACCCCTCATCAGTATTTTATCCTTAACTTTGACTAAGTTCCTTATATATGATATTTCTGTGAACTTAATCATAGAAATGATATCTCAATCATTTAACCTTTTGAACAAAGCAATTAAGGAAATTATCTTTTCACTTCTCATATAGAAGTTATAGATTTCATATCTATGAATAATACTCCCACTCAATTATACTACTAAATCTCCAAGATGTAAGTATGGGCTAGACCGTAGGGTAAGCTGGTAACAAACAAGTCAAAAGATTTAAATAATAAAATTAGCAGATAATTATCACTCAAAATTAAGATCGACTTAACCTATTGTCAATGTTGTGACATTGATTAGATTTGATAACAACGATACTTATTTATAAATTAATAATCAATATTGGTCCTAGTACGATGTAACCAAATACATATGCTCTTATCTACTTGGTCAATGCCTTGGATAAGAATCACACCCCGGATGTGTAAGTATATCATATCGTAGATTACCAAATCAGTGAAAATCCAATGCATTGACTTATTCTCAGGACTTGTTCTTTTGAACATATAATTACAACTATAATCCAGTCACTATAATTGTAACTATCCATATGTTTGGGATTTTATAAATATTTGTATTATTTCAATAATCATGTAATAAAATAAACAAGAAACACGGCTGTCAAACTAAATAATTTCTACTATTTTTATTGACAATATGAAATCACGTTACATGTCCGACATGATTTTATAAGGGCATAAAACCCAACAAACTCCCACTTCCCTTTTAAAACAAATGGGACATGTTTCTCAAAACCATGCATTCTACATGCTTCACAATTATGCTCTTTACTTATATCAATGTAAAGGGATATGAAAGACTACATTCCAATGCTATCTTCATCACCTTCACATCACGCCTTCACCATACATCCTCGATAATGTGGTACTTTCTCTTTGTATGCTTTGCACTTTAGTAGCTTCGAGGTTCTTTCGAATTTTCTATTGCCTCATTACTATCTGTAACGCCCTACTACCCAGGGACCGTTACGGTGTGCATTTTAAGACAGTGCTAAACTTGCTAACCGAGTCATTTGGCCATAATTGTGTAACTAAGTATGATTAACAGTTAGGGTTAAAATTTTTGGTTAAGATACAACGTTTCACTAAAATGTTTACTGTATACATTGGGATCCCAAAATATAATTTAAAGGTTAATTACAATAAACTATTTACAACCAGCCGACCCAAGCGGCAAAATAGGGTTTAACCCTAGTTCCTCTTTAAACCCTCGGCCGTGGCGGTCAAGCAGTCGCATATGTACACATCGTCACCTAAGCTCTCCAACTCAAGGATGGTCAAACTTTCTTTTGCCTTTACCTGCACCACATAGAGCCTGTGATAAAACTCAATATGCTCATGAACAGTAATAACATGTTACTAAATCATAATAGGCATGCCACGCAATAATAGCCCTAGTCATGCATGCAAATAAGTCCAAATAATGGTTGTGGGCCCTGCCCTTTGTATAGATGATTTATGGGCCCTACCCTTTGTATTGATGACTTTCAAGTCATAACGAGAATAGATGGATAATATGTCCATCTAAATTAAGTGACTCAAATAAGTGACAATTAAGTCACACACTGGGGGTCTGTACCCTAATCAGATGAGTGAATAACACTTTATGATTTTGGTAATCATACTGGGGCTTGTAGCCCAAATCAGATGAGTGATTAACACTTTGAGATTATGGTAATCATGTTGGGGCTTGTAGCCTTAATCAGATGAGTGAGTCACACTTTGGGCTCCGCACCCTAATCAGATAAGTGCCTGATGAGTGAGTCACGAACTTGGGCTCAGCACCCATAGCCATGTGATGTTGCAGTCACCTGAGCCTTTTGGCCTTGGCTCTAAGTAACTAGCCTTTAGACTAGACAAGCGCTTTTAAATTTCATCGAACTTAAGGTCGGTTAAGCATTAATGTTCATGATGATTCATTCAATGCTTATGTCGATTAGATCTAATAATTTTGGCTTGTGTTGAACACATCAATGCCGTTCTTGACTCTTAAGCCAATACCATACGACTTGTGCTGATTTCTGACTCATGGGTTAGTGCCATACACAAGTAAGCAATGCAACCAGGCATATATCATAAGTCAAATATCCAAATGTAGGGCATTCAACATGCTTACTTAACAATCACTAGAATAATTATGATCATGCACATTTACAGAGACTCAAGCTCTGATCAATTCCATATTCAACATTCATGTCATGCTCTAGTCACATGTATCTTATGCATCGCATGCATCACATACTGGGTGCAGTTTTCTTACCTTTGGTCCAACCACAGGTTACCAATAAACGAGCCACAATCATGATCCTGATTCCAAGCCCCTAGCGATAACCTAGTCACAACCATAAATGATGTTTCAACGAGTTCAAGTTCCAAAACCCAAATCCTGGGACCAATCCCGCGCTCTCGAGACCTCCAATTCCACCAAACAGGGTGGTGGAATCATCCCCCGAGCCCACGGGTCAAAACCCAAAAAAAAAACCAAAAAACCAATTTCTGAAGGCTGTGTAGCACTACAGTGCTACCTTTGGGCACTACAGCGCTACAAACAATCCCAACTCCCCCAAATCAGAGGACCTAGTGTTGTAGCGCTACCACCCTAGCGCTATAGCGCCCAAACCAGAAATTCTGGGTTTAAGCTTCGTGTTCTTCGAGTTCTTCGAGCTTCAAAGCTCCAAATCCAACCCCAACCTATCAAAATCTCAAAATTAAAGTTCCCAAACATCCTAATCTCCCAAAACAAATAAAACCCAAGCTTCAATTCATCCAAAAACTCATCAAAACACAATCCAATCCAAGCTTAAATTTTTTAAAAATTAAGAAATTAAAACTTGAATTACCTTCGATTAAGTTGTTTCCCAGCTAAATCCTCTAGCTAATAAGCTTCTAATCTTCCCTAGAATCGCTATGCCTCGATCCTCGCTTAAATCCGAGTCCTAGAACTCAAGGTTCCTTCGAAAATGCGATCGGGTGACGAAAAGGAAACGAGAGGAAGAGAGAACTTTCTGAACGTTCTTTTATAATTTTAACAAGTTACTTCAAGCTTAAGTAGCCTCAAGCAAATCCTAATGCTCGGGGTCACGAAAACGTCCCTGGGGGTAAGATAGTCAAAATTCCCAGAATTTCCCCCTGATCTCACTAACTCCCAATTTATCATCAAATATTTATTCCCATTACCCAATATCTCGGTAATGTACTAAATACCCAAAATACCCCTTGACTCACTTCGAGTCAAGAATGAATCCCATTGTGACTTTCCCACTAGCTTACCTCCTAGGATCATCTTGTGCTGAGTAACCCTAGCATAACCAAATAATAATGAAGCACCACACACATACCACATATATGGCAAATATACCCAAAATGACCAAAATATGAAAATCACCCAATTAATCAGAAATAGGTTCACATGCATATTTTATACACCTAAACATGCATATAATCATTTAATTCCATAATAAATCAATTATGGCCCTCCCATCCTCCTAATCAAGGCCCTAAGCCTTATTAGGAAATTTAGGTCGTTACACTCTCATTAGACAAAATGAGTGGTTTATCCATTTATGGAATAACACCAAAATCCATATAGAACTTCCTCAGCCAGACTATTTCCTTAGCCGCCATAGATGCAACTATGTACTCAGCCTCCAAGGTGGTTTCTGAAATGGCAGATAGCCTATCGCTTCTCCACCCCAAGAGTAAACACATTTTTAAAAAGTAGACTTCCTGTCATCAACATCAGTCTAAAATTTGAATCTGTGTAGCCTAACAGGTTCAAAGATCCACCTGAAAAGACTAACATATAGTCTCTAGTCCATCAAAGATATCGACCTCCATCTATTGATCATTTCCAAAGTTTTACTGGCACTTGCTCACCACTTCCACTACATAGCAGATCTCCAGTCACATCACACAACATAGTAGATCTTCTAATTGCAAATGCATAAGGAATTTGTTACATCTTTTTTTTGAGGAGTCTGTGGAGACTTCTGCTTAGAAAAATAAATTCCATGTCAAGACGCTAAACATCCTTTCTCGGAATTTGTTATAGAGTAACGACCAAGCACCTCACCTAAGTAGGTCGCTTGAGTTAGAGCCAAAATCCAGTTCTTTCTATCCCTGATGATTTAAATACCAAGAACACGACTTGCTACAACGAAATCTAAAATTTTGTTTCCAGCCAGTTCTTTATGTCTAATAATTTCGTGACATTATATCCAATGAGTAAGATATCATCTACATAAAGTATTAAGAACAACACAATGTATTTTTCCTTAAGTTGTTAAATACAAGGGTCAACTGTATTTTGTTCAAAATCACATGTCTTAATGTTTCCATTTAACCTTAAGTCATAGGAGCGCGAAGCTTGTTTAAGTCCATAGATTGACCTACTCAGCTTGCTGAATTTCTTCTCCAACTACTTTAAATCCATCTGATTGATCCATGCTAATGGTCTCATCAAGATAGCCATTAAAAATGTTTCTTTGATGTCCATTTTCCTTATCTCTTAATTAAGAGTTGTGGCTATGGATAAGAGTATACTAAATGAATTTTAACATGGCAACCAGAGAAAAAGTTTTCTCTGAGTAAATTTTCTATCTCTGCCACGAGTTAAGCCTTAAATGTCTTGACCTTTCCATCAACTCCCCTCTTCTTCTTATAGATCCACTTGCACCCCATGGGACTAAAGTCCAATGGCACATCTACAAGATCTTAGACAAATTTAAAGTACTTAGACTCTATTTCCTGGTACTTGGCTTCAAGTCAAATATCCCTTTTCAGACTTACCCATTGACTGTTTAAAGGCCAACGAATCATTATTACTAGTGTCCCCAACTAGCTTGTGGGTTTCACTATCCATCTCATAGGTACCAGATTCTGAGAAACCCTCTCACTATGACGAGGCACCATAACTTTATGACTTAGAATAATGGTTTCTAAATCTGCCTTGTTTTCATCGACTTGCATCGGTGAGGATGGAATAATAGTTTATCATTTTTCCATCTAAGACTATTTTGCTTCGAGACTTGAAATTCATTATGTAGTCGTTATCTAGAAAAGTAGCATTTGTAGAGCCAAACACTTTCTTGTCTACTGGATTATAAAACAAACCACCCTGAGTACCTTTAGAATATCCAACAAACAAGCAAACCTCAGTTCGTTGTTCTAGCTTTCCTACCTTTTTCCTCAGGACATAAACAGGACACCCCTAAATTTCATAATGACGTAAACCAGGTTAACGACCATTCCATAATTCTAGTGGTGTTTTGGAGATAGCTTTGAGACAGCACAACATTTAAAAAATGTCACATGCGGTCTAGGTAGTATGTCTCTAGAAAAGATCTGGGTAAGAAGTTCGTAGAGTTGAATAGCCTATCATAGAACACACATGTTCATAAACGCACGATTCACACCGCTCAGCAACACCGTTCTATTGCGAAGTCTTTGGGACAATCACTTTAGTCGATCCTCCAAGTTCAATGAAATGATCTTGGTTCTGATTATCCAAATATCCTCCACCCTAATCAGATCACAAGATCTTTAACATTTTACCTAATATGATTTTAAAGCCATATCAATGAATTCTTTAAACTTCTTAACAAATTCTCGTAATTCCTATGCTTTAGGTACTTACATGAGTCTTTAAAGCAATCATCAATGAAGGTGCGAAATACTCATAACTACCCCTCGCTTGAACATTTTTGTCCCCAGACATTTGAACATACTAGCCCTAGTGGTTCTTTGGCCCTTTCTCCTATCATAGAGAATGGACGCTTTGTCATTCTGTCATCGAGACTACATTCACAAACAGGTAGGTCACCCTAGGTGAGTTCCCTCAAAATCCCAACCTTTGTTAGTCTTTGAATCCTATCATAGAAAATACGACCAAAGCGAAGATGCCAAAGGTACATTATTTCTAACGTTATTGACCTTTTGTTGTTTAACGGTCCTAGATTTAGTTATCTTAAACAACTCATTATTTAGAACATAGGGTTCGTTTAGTTGCAATAGGTATAGCCTGTTTTTCATACATCTACCCCACAATTCACATCCATTTAAAGAAATATGATTTTATTACTTGTGAAAGTAACTACAAATTGTTGTTGATGTAATAAGAAAAACTAAAATTAAAATTTCCATTGAAAATCGAAATAAAATAAACATTGTCTTAACATAATATATTTATTTCCAAAATTCATTCAAGCTTATCATTTTTCCTTGTTTGATACGAAAAACCCTTGATGGATTCCAAGCTTTGGCTTTTTATCCTCCGTGGCTTTCCCAATGTTAAAAAGGTGTAAGAAAATACATGCATATTTAGTAGATTTTGATTAAGCGATCCAAAACCAAAGTATCATCCTCTAAAATTACATGCATCCAAGACAAATTTTTTTATCTTAGGTTCCATATGCCTTGAGTGTCAAGAATTCTTGTTCTAATTCCCAGTCTCCTTGCAGCTGGAAACACTCCCCTTTTTGTGTACATATAATCAGGCCTTGCTCCAAGATGCTTTGCAGCATTCGGTGCCTTGCCAATGGACTTCTTGTTCCTTTTGTTTGAATTTCTTGCTCATTTTCTCTTCGAAGAAGAAGCTTAAAGTAGATTCTCATTGAGCTTGTTTAGTAGTATTAATGTAACGCCCTGGATAGCCAGGACCGCTACACTGTGTTTTTATAAAGGTACAGGACTTGCTAACCGAGTCATTTAGTTAAAACGTGTCACTAACCATGAATGTGCTAGGGTTAAAAAGGGTTTTGGTCTCAAAAGATACATTTTATATAATTAAACAGTTTTACACATGGGATCCCAAAAAGAAACAGTATTTAAAAGACAGTTTACAGAACTTCCAAAATACAGACAGCCATCAGCCATTCTAAGGCAAAACAGACATTTCTGGTTCACCTGCTCCTGCCTTCCCCTCAACTGTGGCGACTGAGCAGCTGGTCATGTACATTAAGTTCACAGAGCTCTCCAAGTCAGGGCTGATCAAGTTTTCCCTTGCCTTTACCTGCACCACATAGCACCCGTGAGCCAAGGCCCAGCAAGAAAACATAATATACATCATAAACAACAATAGCAGATAATTAATCCTTTAAGCATGATCAAACACTTAACACTCATATTAACCACATAACATGTACTCAAAATCAAAGATGCAATTGAACGTTAATAACAATCAAGTTACACAATTATCAGGGCCAACAACTTAGGCCGCACCTTCTGTTTACCCCACTGACTCCGGCCCGCTTACACCGACATAATAAGCTGTCCTCGGCTACCAGTGGTTGAGCCGCGCCCTGTGTGCTAGTGTAACCTTGGCACTCTTAGGCCGTTGATTTACTATTTACATGGCTTGATACCATCCTTTCAAAGCATACATATTAGGGAACCCTTATTCCCATTACAATTACACAATCGGGTGCAGTTTTCTTACCTTTAATTTTCGCGTTCACTGACTACGAGCGGCGTCCCTCAAGCACGATCCGTTTCCCGAGCCCTATCTCAACACCTAGTCACAACCAAGGTAATAAGTTCCATTAATATTCTAATAAAGGTTTCCGGGTATAGTTCTAGCATCCCGGACATCAAATTTCGCCAGGCACGGTGGTGGAATCAATCCCGAGCACCCTAAGTTAGATTCCCACGTTTAAAATCCCCAAAAGATCAAGAATGCACCTAAGGGCTGCGACCTTTGAAACCTAGCCGCGAACCGCCCCTAAAACAAAACCCAAGCCCCTCAGTAGGCAGACACGCGCCGCGACCCTGCCCTGTGGCGCCACGACGCTCCCCTTTGGCCGAGCCTCCCTGGCTTCTTTGCTTCGTAGGGCCGCAGCGCTCTGGAACAAAGCTGCCTCCCAACCCTTCGTGCTCAGAAAATCCACCATATCTAACATCTTCACCTTATTCAAAACCATCCCAAAGCACCCTGATTCAAAACAAATTAATCACAACTTTTAACATGATTCTTTCAACATAATCCAACAGAAATCCAACTTAAAAACCTACTAAAATTCCATTTTGATTCCTGAAACCCAGCAGCTCAAAACACCAACCAGTCATGCAAACTCAGATTTTAACCTCTAAATTACGAATTGAAGCTTACCTTCTTTGCTGAACCATCTCCTTAACAGATTCCTGAGCTAAATCCAAGCTTCTCAGCTTTAATTCAACCCTTAAACATCAAAACCATAAACACCCTTAATACTCAGCCAAAACTCAGAATTCTAATGCTCAAGAATATAGTTCATCCCTTACCTTAATCTTGGTTGAGTTTCCTTAGCTGAACACTAGATTAAACCTTCAAGATTCCAGCCCAAACCACTGAATTCCCAGCTGATTTCTCTTAAATTTTTGTGGTTTTTCATTGAGAGAGAGAAGAGAAGGGAGAGAAGAGCAAAATAGGTCAGTTTGTGTTTTATTCTACCGGTTTCTATTTTGTTTAGTCTAACCCTTGGCTAATTAAGTCAATCCCGAGGCTGGGGGTGCCGGAAACGTCCCCGAGGGCAAAACGGTAAATTTCCTCAATATTCTCGCCTAAGCTTCCTAATCTCAAATATATCTCCATATATTTATTTCCATAACTAGACAACCCAGATAATCATCTAATACCCGAATTACTCCTTGACTTTCCCTAAGTCAAATATTAAACCCCGTTGTGACTTCCCCACTATCTAGCTCCCTAGGATCGCCTCAAGTCGCACGTTGCAGATCTACCCACATAATAATGTGGTTCTCATAGATATAACATTTAACCACACTTACATTCATATAATCATACAAGCATGCTTATCATACAATCACACATTAATTCAATAAATTCACATATAAACCAGTTATGCCCTCCCGACACATTAATCAAGGCCCTTAAGCCATATTAGTGATTTTGGGTCGTTACAATTAGCATCCTTTCCTTTGCTCGAACCACCATCATACAATCCTCTTTGAAGGATTTGGTGATCGTTGCATAGGAAAAATAGGAATATCTTTGATTATCACGAACTCGATGTTGTCCATAATCAACACCATGTTGATGTTGGACAAGCATTTCGTGAGGTTCTCACCATAGAGTAACCTTTTAGAGATTAGAGAGAGTATGAGGTGGGAAGCCTAGAGTTACGATTATAAACTAAGTAGAAATCAACGCATTGCTTGAAAAAAAAATTTTCATTAAATTTTTAGAAATAGCATAACATACAAAATGTTTTGAGATAAGCATAATACTAAAACACGTATCTTCTATTTCTTAGGTACTTATCTTCGATAACAACAATACTTATTTATCAATCAATAATCAATATCGGTCCTAGTTTGATGTAACCAAATACATCCGATCTTATCTACTTGGTTAATGCCTTGGATAAGACATCACACCCCGAATGTGTAAGTAGAACATATCATAGATTACAAAATCAGTGAAAATTTAATGCATTGACTTAATCTTAGGACTTGTTCTTTTGAACATATAATTACAACTATAATCCAGTGTGACCTAGTCACTATAATTGTAACTATCCATATGTTCAGGATTTTATAAATGTTTGTATTATTTCAATAATCATGTAATAAAATAAGAGAGCAGCACGATTGTCAAACTAAATGATTTTTACTACTCTTATTGACAATACAAAATCGCGTTACATGTTCGACATGATTTTATATGAGCATAAAACCAAACATGATCTCGACCCATTTCGTGAAGTAGTTGACTGCCACAATAACGTAATTCACCCCTCCCTTTCTTCTGGGCAAGGACCTGATAAGGTCAATGCCCAGATTGCGAAGGGCTAGGGACTTGTCATCTATGTGAGCTCTTTCGAAGGAGCTAGAGGTATGTTGGTGAAGTGTTGGAACTTGTCTCATTTCTTGACATAATCCATTGCATCGCCATTCATCATGGGCCAGGAGTATGCCTATCTAAGAATTTTCTTGGCGAGGCTCTGCCCCCCAGCATGGTCTCCACAAAAGCCCTCATGCACTTCTCGGAGAATGAGGATGGATTCCTGCCTGGACACACACCAGAATAATGGTAATGAATATTCTTGCCTGTATAGCTTACTATCCATGATCACATACTGAGGCGCCTGGTAAAGCAACCTCCGAGCTGCTTTCTTGTCCTGCGGTAACTCTCTGGAGACTAGATACTTCACTATTGGTTCCATCCAACCGTCTTGAGGTCAGACTGCTTCTACCTCTTCAATAGCTGAGATGCTTGGAGCAGCCAAGTGGTCAATAGGAACCACATTGATCAACTCATCATCCTTAGTGGTTGCAAGCTTGGCCAGGGCACTAGCATTGGAATTATGTTCCCTTGGAACTTGTCGGATGATAAACCTTTTGAACTTATGCAGCATTTTCTGGGACTTAGCCAAATATGCAACCATCCTTGTTCCCCAAGCATGATACTCTCTGAGGACTTGGTTTACCACAAGTTGTGAATCGCTGAATATCTCAAGGCCTTCTGATTTTAGTTCTAGGGCTACTCGGAGACTAGCAATGAGTGCCTCATTCTTGGTTTCATTGTTTGAGGCGTAAAAAATTAACCTTAAAGCACTGGAACCTTGTGCCCTCGAGGGATACTAGGATGACACCTGCTTCGGCCTCACTCTCATTGGAGGACCCATCAACGAACAACTTCCATGTGTGCTCGTCCACCGAGGCTTCCCCGGGTCCCTTATGTGTTCCCATGCACTTGGAAATGAAGTCTGCTAGTGCCTGTCCCTTTATGGATGTATTCAGGTGATAAGTGATGTCGAACTGGCTCCGTTCGACCACCCACTTGAGGACTCTCTCGCAGAAAACTGGCTTCTGTAGGACTTGCCTTAAGGGTTTGTTGGTAAGGACCCTGATGGAATACGTGAGCAAAACATTAGCTTCTCCATAAGCTAATATCTAGACTCTGCTTCGAGGAGCTGCTTGCTCACATAATAAACAAGATGTTGGACACGACCTTCCTCACGAACCAAGGCATCACTAATGGCGTTCTCGGAGACAAACCAAGGCATCACTAATGGCGTTCTCGGAGACAACCATATAGAGGAGGATGGGTTCTTCATCTATGGGCTTTGACAAAATTGAGGGATTCGCCATGTGATCCTTCAATTGCTGGAATTCCTGTTCACGCTCATTCGTCCATTCGAATCTCTGACCACCTTGGAGGGTGTTGAAGAAGGGAACACACTTATTGGCTGCCTTTAAGTCGAAACGCTTCGGGCTGCTATCTGACTAGTCAAGCTCTGCACATCCTTGTGCTTCCTAGGGAATGGCATATCTATCAAAGTCTTTATCTTCTTGGGGTTAGCCTCTATTCCTTGGGTGCTAACAATGAATCCCAGTCTCTTCTCAGAATCTACACCAAAAGTGCATTTACGGGGATTCAACTTCATCCCGAACTTGCAGGAGAATTGAGAATACTTCTGCCAGATCTTTCACATGGTCGGGGAATGTTCTTGACTTCACCAACATGTCATCCACGTAGGCCTCTATGTTTCGAACGAGTTGGATTTTGAACATGCAGTTTACCAATCTTTTGTAGGTGGCACCAACATTCTTGAGGCCAAAAGACATCACCTTATAGTAGTAAACACCCTTGTCTGTTCAAAAGCTGGTGTGTTCTTGGTCCGCGTCATGCATGGATATTTGGTTGTACCTCGAGTATGCGTCCATGAAGGACAAAAGCTCATACCCGGAGGTGGCGTCAACCATCTAATCAATCTTGGGCAATGAAAAGCAATTCTTTGGGCAGGCCTTGTTGAGGTCAAAGAAGTCTATACATGTCCTCTAGGTGCCATTTGGCTTAGACATTAGGACCGAGTTTGACAACCACTTCGAGTACTGGGCTTCTTGGATGAAACCGTTGGTGAGAAGTTTGTCGACTTCTGCCTTTAAGGCATCTGCCCGAGTCGGGTCTATTGTCCTCCGCTTATGTTGCACCGGGGCAAGATTTGGATCATTGGTCAAGGTGTGGCATATGATATTAAGGTCAATGCCCGTCATGTCAGAGTGAGACCATGAAAATACATCTTGGTTCTTGTAATGACTCAACTATTTCTAAGACCTTGGACCATTAAAACTACTAGACATAGCTACTATTTTGGGAAAGATACATAAGAAATAATATAACTTTATTAAAACTCAAAATATTGCATCAAATACATAATAATAGAAAATATGGCATAGGTACCCATTGTTTTAAAAAAAGCATAAAACATAACATTAATTCAAATTGTTAAAAACTAAATGCGAAACTATAAAAAAGACAAAATACAAAAGACTAAAATAAACGTCATCCTCGATCGAAACGCAGTCCACTCATTCCATTCATCCTCAACACACAAGCCAAGCTACCAAGAATCCTTCTGCCTTCTAGATTCATTTTCCTGCATCACACTAAAAATAAAGGAATGAACCTAATGCCCAGCAAGGAAAACCTACTAAAAACATACATCATATATCATAAGCATAAAACTACATCATAAACATAAACTATAAAACATATGACTATAAATACATATATCATATATCATAAGCATACACTATAAAAGATATGGCTATAAAAACATATACCATATAGGACTACAATATTAATGGCCATTAACTCATTAACATGGCATGCAATAAACCATCTAGGTCCCTTGTCTAATATCTGAGGTAGGTTAGATCACATGGTAGTATATGATAACCCATCTAGGTCCCCTGTCTAATATCTGAGGTAGGGTAAACCATAACTCTAAACCATGAAAATGATAAACACTAGGGCTTGCTAGCTAAGTAACTATGAGCCCTAGATAACATAAGAAAAACATAACATAACATATTATAACATAAACTTATCATAACATATAAGCATATAGAAACTATCCTATTTTCCTTACCAACATTGGGATAATTGAGAACAAATGCGGGACTTGGAACACTCTTAAAACCAACAATAGAATGGTGAATATTTCTAAAGATTAAAGAATAAATGTGGAAACTAAACCTTCAAGATGAAACTTACCAAGAAAGATCTTTAAGTTTCAAGAGCCTAATCGAAAACCAATATCAAAAGTTAAGATCTCAATAACAGGAGCTAAAGAAAACTAAAGAGTTTAAAGGATTGAACTTAAAGAATAAGAGTACCTTAGTTGACCTTATGGATTGGTCTAACTCCAATACCGAAATACACTAAACCTCACTTCCAAAATATTTTATAAAGCTTAAGAATGGAAAAGCTTTTTCCTAACCCAAGTGTTTATCACTCTATGGTACTAGCACCTTGGAGTCTGATCACAGCTGAAGAGTGAGGAGAAGGGCTGGGTTCTAAGTCCTATTTATAGAGTTCTAGGAATAAATATCTTATTTTTGGCTTTGAATAAAAATAATGAATATTAAATGAAAATATTTGAATATTCGTCAGTCAAAGGCTTAGGACTCGGTCAAATCATTCAGAGGTAGGTCTAAGGAGTCAAAGCTGGTTTTAAAAATTAAAAAAAAAATAGAATCCTAACTTCTAACTTCCTAAATCTCGTAACTCTAAACTCACCTGTAGTAAAATCAATATAACTGGAGTTGTAGGACTCCGATTTAGACCATCTTTATACTGTTAGAAAGCTAATTTAATTATCTACAACTTTATAGAAATAATTTTTTTTCGAAATTCATAATATAAATGGGTTAAAAATAGGTTGGAAGTTACAATATCCTAAAGTTACAGAAAATCTATTTAATTATCTAAATAACAACCTAATCCACAAATATCTTAACTAACCATAAAATAACAAATTCTAATTCCCTAATAATCATACTTATGACAAGTGTCATATTCTTATTGGCTTCATCTAAACCTTAAGTTATAATAAATAATACACCCAGGACCAGCAATATTAATCAAACCTTATGTTATAATTAATATTCTTAAACTATAGGTTAAACTTATAAAATTCATAACTATTGCTATGAGTTTCCAACTAAGTCCCGACTTGAACCAAAATCCACAGAATCTAACATACTACAACTAATACTAACTACTACTTCTACTACTACTACTACTATCTAGCTAGTTAAGTAAATATTATGGGAATCTACAGTTCTCTTTGAGAAAGCTTACCAAAGCTTCTTGGACCTCCAACTTTAAGTCAGTCCCAACTTTAGTATTTCTATCAAGATTGAAGGCATCTAGGATGATCTCCTCAGCCTCCTCCATGGGCTCAACATCCCTTTTTTCTCCAACCCTAGGGTCAAGTTCGTTGGACTCCTGTTATAATGCCCTGGATAACCAAGACCGTTACTCTGTGAGTTTAAAATAGTGCTTAACCTGCTAAGTAGGTCATTTGAACTTAAATGTGTAATTAAAAACTAAGTCAAGGTCAAGTAATAAAATATTTGGTCAACAAAATGATTATTTTTCATTAAAATATTAAGTTTGTACATGGGATCCCAAAAATCAGTTTACAGACTTGTAAAAGATAAATAGACTACAACTTAGCTGTCCTAAGTGGCAAAACATGGGTTTAACCCTAGTCCCTCCCAAGCTATCCCAACCGTGGCGATCAGGCAGGCTGCATATGTACACACCGCCCCTGAAGCTCTCCGACTCATGGCTGAACCAGCTATCAACTCCCTTACATGCACCACGTAGCACCCGTGAGCCAAGGCTCAACAAGAAAATTTAAAACAACATGCACAACTAGGAAACAATATAAAAGCAATAAATATATTTCACCTGCTTCAACTTACAATAGAATATATGCAACAATCTCAATAAAAATACTCACCTTAATCAAATGTATAAATCATTCTCATTAAACAATACAAATAGTTAAGCGCGAATCATGCTTTTGTTTATTGTATAATGTCCATGACCGACATCCTTAGGCTGAGTTCACTGGCTTTATAGCCGACCCTGGCACCCTTAGACCGGGCTGCATTCCGCACGCTTACTATCGGCCCCCAGACCCGTAGGCCAGCCTATAAACAAATATAATCACATATGCACAATGCATAGCAAGTAATCAATGACAGCGTATACAAGCATGCCCAATCAGATATTCTCAGCTACATATATGTTCATGTTCATAATATATCCATACAAGGGGTTCTAATCCCATTCATAACTTGGGTGCAGTTTTCTTACGTCAGATCTCGAGCAGCAAGCGTATGACGACCCCGAGCACAATCCTTAAAACCTAGTCACAAAGTGATAATGGATAACCATAAGATTCTAAATCATTTAAAAGCTTTGGAAGCAAATACTAGCCTCCAGGACCTTGATTTCTACTAAACCGGGTTGTAGAAATCATCTCGAGCACTTTGGTTTGAATCCTCGAGCCTCCCCGAGCCTAAAAACCTAGGCTTCCCTTTATTTTCCATTTAGGGTCGGGATTTTCCCTTAAGGGTCGCGACCCACCCCTTAGACAGAGGCCAAGCCTTCCCTGCTGGAGGACACATGCCGTAACTTGCACCCCTTTGGTCGCGGCGTGCCTGGTGAAACAGAGGCATCCCAGCCTCTTCAAGCACGTGTGCTGCAGTGCCTAAAGAATAGGACCGCGGCCCGAGGCCCCAAACCCAGAAATTCCACTTTTTCCAGCATTTTTCCTTGAGTCTAAACCTTAAAATTCAACCCCATTCAACAACCAAACTCAAAACTACGCTTAGAATCTTATCCCTATAGCCTAAACATCACAAACAACCTATAAACCATTTCTTTCTCCCCTCAAACACCCTAAATCAGTTTTGGAAACCCTTCTCATGCAAGCTCTAAGTTCTTGCTACAATTCGGCAGAAAAAATCCAGTAATTAGGACTTGAAACCTTACCTCAATTATAAGCTTTAACTCTCAAAGATTACTCAGTCATCCTAGCTTTAGTTTCCTAGTTCTCAAGCTTATTTCTTCAAGTTTCTCCTCCAAAGTTCTTTAGTTTTTCTCCTTCAGAGTTTCCCCTTGAGTTCTAGAGAGGGAAATAGAGAATGTTTTTGTGAGTTGAGAGAATTCTAGTGAGTTCTGTCATTCCTAGAATCATCTAGGTGTAATATCCTTAAATCAGAAAAGGCCAAAATGCCCTCAAAGACCCACTTAACCTTTTAATTGCCCTAAGTGTAAAATGGTACTTTTCCCCAATTCCGGCTAATTCCTCAAGTCTTCCTACAAATTCCCAATTAATCTTGACATGCCCATTTAATCACCAAATACTTACTCGCTACTCAATAAACCTCAAATATACATTATCTTCCCAAAATACCCCTAGGCTTGCCCCGAGCCGGGTCTTAATCCCCGCAGTGACTATTCCGCCAATCCGCTCACTAAGATCACCTCGAGCCATATACTGCAAATATATTCACATAATAATGTAGTTTCAATCATTTACTCATATATATTAACATTTATGCCCGCAACGGGCCAATATTACAAATATGCCCAACTATCAAGAATGGGCCCACGTGCATATTTAATACTCATAAACATGCATATAATCATACTCACATTATCATATATATCATGCATGCCACATAGTCATGCATTTAATCAGTTAATCACACATATATCCAATTATGCCTTCCTGGCACGCTAATCAGAGCACTAAACCCTATTAGCATTTTTGGGATTTTACACTCGTTCCTCTTGAACAGTCTGGACATCCATTTCCTCAGGAGGGGGCTCATCGGGGGAAACTGCTTCAACAACCATCATGGGATGTTTCAGTGATACATTGTGGCACTAAAATGCCTATTTTTGGTCTTCGCGGACAATGCCTATTCTTGGCTCAGTGGGAAACTTCATGCATAGAGGCGTATAGAAGTGACTGCCCCAAACTCCACCAAAGTCGAATGTCCCAGGATGGCGTTATAAGCGGAGGAGTAGTCTACGATCACAAAAGTACAATAATTGAAGGCTTGACAAGGCGATTCTCCTAGTGTCATTGGCAGCTTGATTTGCCCCATTAGAATAAGACCCTCCCCCGAGAACCCATAGAGAGTAGAAGTGCACGGGGACAGGTCACTAGTAATCAGCCCAATCTTCTCGAAGGCTATATCATCTCAGAATTTTACTTAGTAGTAGTAGTAGATAGTAGTAGCTTGTAGTATTTTAGTTTTAGTGGATATTGGTTCAAGTCGGGATTTAGTTGGAAACTCATAGAAATAGTCATGGATTTTATAAGTTTAACCTTTAGTTTAGAAATATTATTTATAACATAAGGTTTGATTAATATAGCTGGTTCTAGAATTATTATTTATTATAACCTAAGGTTTAGATAGAATAACTAAGAGCGTGACACTTGTCACATGCATGTTTATTTAAGGATTTAAGATGAATAATTTAATAAAGGATAAATCTAGAAGCTCTAGAACCTTCCAGCAGCTGTTAGGATTATGTTTTACTCAATCAAAGTTGTTTTAACAAACTTCAAATATGATGAAAGTGTGCAAAAGTGTGTTTAAAATATCATCGTATGCTGATATATTGTAGCTATAAGGTTGATACATCGCCTACGGAAGATACGGAAAACATGTCGACTTCGTACGAATGAAACTACAAAAGCTTGGGGCATAGGTATAGGCGATATATTGCCTAGGGTAGGCGATATATCGGCTCTTGGAGCCATTTTTGAAACTTTGTGGATTTAAATTAGAAACACCCTCAACAACCTAGATTTGCTCCTGAACGTTTTTGACTGAGTTTGGGCATTTGTTGAACCAAAAATTAAAATATATTCAATTATTATTCATTTATTTATTCATTTTAAAAGGGGTTAGTTTCACTCCTTGAGCTCTATAAATAGGACCTCGTACTCAGCATTTCATTCATCATTCAAGCATTCTTCAGAGGCTCAAAGTTGCTAAGTTTATTTTAGAGAGAAACACCAGGGTTTTGGGATTTGAAAGCTTTTCAATCTAAGCTTTATAAAAACTTGGGAAGTAAGATAGAGTGTTATTTCGGTATCAAGGTGTAGATCAAAGTTCTAGTCCATTCAAGGTATTTAAGTTTCTTGAAACTTAAGGTTCTTCAGAGTTTTCCAATCCCGTTCTAGTTTCCATTATCCCGGTTTTTTGTAAGGAAAGTAGGTTAGATTATAAGTGTTATGATATGTTTATATGCTATGATATGTTATGTGTTATGTATATATGTATGAATATGTTTTTAGTCACTTGGGTCTTATAGTTACTTAGATAGCAAACCCCAAGATTTTTATCATTATCATGGTTTAGAGTTATGATTTACCCTATCTCGATTAGTAGATTGGGGACCTAGATTGGTTATCATATACTACCTTGTGATCTAACCTACCTCAATTAGTAGACTGAGGACCTAGATGGTTTATCACATGCCACTGTAATGAGTTAATGGCCATTAATATTGTAGTCCTATATGATACACGTTTTTACGTCATATGTTTTATAGTATATGTTTAATGATATAGTCTTATGATTTATTGTTAGGAAAAAATGTTTTGCCTCAATGGAAATTGATAATAATATTACAACTCTATGCAAAATATTACAATAGACAAGGATTGATTAAATAAAGTGTTACAACTCTATAACTGAAAATTACAAATAAACAAAGGAAATGAAGAAGATGATGAAGAAGAAGAGAATAGTAGAATACAACTCTAAGCAAAAGGTTACAAATAAAGTAAAGTGTTTGAAACAAAAGAAAAGAAAGGATTACAACTCTTGAACAAGAAATACAAGTAATAGGAACAAGAGAATAAGAAGAAAACAATACAATAGAAAGAAGAACAGAAATACAAGAAACTCTCACTTACACAACCTAAGTGAAGAGGGTTGGGGATCATTAACTTGAACAAGATTTAAAACCTTTGTCCAAAAGCTTATTTCCCCCTAACTCAAGCACTAAGGGATCTCTCACAGATATTGGAAAAGCTTTATGGAATTATCAAGCCTCAAGGTGTTTCTAGCCAAGTGCTCTAATGGATAGAAAAGTTGTGTCTTACAAGTGAGCTATAAGCTCCTATTTATAGAGTTTAGAGACACCCTTTGAATTTCAAATTCCACCAACCCCCATGGCTGTTACCAATGTTTAATTGGATTAATATGGAATTAAAAAAGAGATTTGGGAGTTATTTGAGTTTTTTGAGCCGTTCAACAAAGATTGAAAAAACTGAAAATTGGTCAGTTTTTTTTTGGCCTGTGGCCGTGGCCAGAGACATTAGTGGTCGCGGCCACTGGTATCTGTCCCACAGGCCGCAGCCACTGAATGTTGGTGGCCGCGGCCACCGACCAATTTTAGCACAAAAAATGTGTTGTTTTTCCAAACGGTTCCAAACCCTCCCAAATGATTTTGTAACTCCCAAAACACATTATTGGGGTTAAAATCATATCTCTAACAGCCATATCACATATGGATTTATGAAATTCATCTCAATATTGTGTAACAACAATTTACACAATAAAGGGTAATATTTGGAAGTTGCAAATTTGTAACACCAAATATGTTACATTATTTGGATATATCTCATATATCTAAATATTGTAACTCTCTGTTATATGTTACAATATGTGACACACTTTGTCACATTTATTTAATCTAAAACATTATATTATAATATAATATAATTTTACATTATATTATAAAATAATATAACATTTATGATATATGTTTTTAGTAGATTTTTCTTGTTGGGCATTAGGCTAATTCCTTTTTATTTTAGATGGTGCATGAAAATGAGCTTGGAAGGCGGGATGGATTCGTGGCAGCTTGGCATGTGTATTAGGGATGGACTTATTAAATGGATTGTTGGAAGATCGAGGATGACGTTGTTTCAAGTCTTTTAATTTATGTTCTTATGTATTTTCGCACTTAATTTTTTTTAAACAATTAATTAAAGTTTATGTTTATGTTTTTATGTAAAGACCGATAGGATCCCATATTTTGTATTCCGTACCGTATTTTGGATTTTTAATACAGATCTATTATTTCTTGAATGTATTCCAAAATAGTAGTTATTTTTAGTAGTTTTTAATGGTCCGAGGTCTAGAATTAGTCATGGCATTATATTTGGTATCAGAGCCCACAGTTCATATTCATGAAGTTCTCCTTGATACACACACACAAGCTTTGGATCTATCTGCCAATGTAAATTTTTATGTTACGATCATTATGTTTATGTTTAGAGCTAACATTTTAGTCATTATGTTCTCAGTCAAAATGAACGGGACCGAATATCCAACTCAGGTGAGTCAAGGGGTATTTTGGATGTCTAGTACATTATTGGGTTATCGGATAATGGGAATGAATATTCGAGGATATATTCGGTATCTGTGAGATTAGGAGGGAGTTCAAGGAGTTTTGACCATTTTTCCATCAGGGACGTTTTTAGTACCCCGAGCCTCGAGATTTACTTGAGGTTACCTAGAGTCTAAGTAAACCACACAAAACACCAAAAACAGAGGAAAACATTCAACATTCTCTCTCTCTCTCTCTCTCTCTCTCTCTCTCTCTCTCATTCAAAGACTTTCTTAAAATTCCCTTGGAATTCTTGCAGGTTAAGAAGAATCGAGGCAAGTTTAGGTTCGGGAATACTTGGGGAAAGACTTACCATCGATTGGGGCAATAGAGGTAATGATTTCTAGCCCTAAATCTCTGTGCTTTCTCATTTTTAGTTAAGTTCTTGGAGTTTTAGAAACTCAGTTCTGAGCTGGGAATTTGAAGGGGTTTTGGCCAAGGTTTTACTTGGGTTTTGATGGTTTTGAGCTACTGAATTGATTGGGGACTTTACTTTTGAGTTTTAGCTATGTTGGGATAGGTTTTTGGAGGGATTCGGCTTGAGGTAAATGGAGAAAAAAATAAGGTTTTCATGTCGAGTCACGACCCTATTCTTGGGGTGTCGCGACTCACTTGAATGTTGGGAGAAGTAGGTGCCTTCGGGCCATTTGAGCCGCGATGCCTGCTAGGGCGTGTTGCAGCATGTGTCATAGTAGAGTAGAGCTTGGGCTTTCTAACTTGGGGCGGGTCGTGACTCCTTTGTTTTGGGCCGTGGTGCTTAAAGGGTTTTGAGCCCCGTGAGGGTTTTTGAGTGTGGGAACTCAAACCTAAGGGCTTGGGATCGATCCTACTACCCGGTTTAGTAGAATTCGACATCCCGTAGGCTTAGAATCGGTCCGGAAGCCTTTATTCGTTCATTTTGATGAGATTCTCTATTGGTTGTGACTAGGTTATCGCTAGGGTCTCGGGACCAAAATTGTGCTCGAGAGTTGTTCTAAATACACTTTGCACTTGAACCTAAGGTAAGAAAATTACACCCAATACGTGATATATGTGAATAGGGCTTGGCCTGGTTGTTGATTATAGCTATGATTAGGGCTCGACCCCTGAGAATGAATATAACGTCCTCCTAATCATAGACCGTTACACTGTGTATTTTAAATTGTGTCAGACTTGCTAATCAAGTTATTTGGTTATAAACGTGTAACTAAGGTTAATGTCAAGGGTTAGGGTTAAAAATTTGTGTCAAAGGAATTGTTGACTTTTATTTAAAAAGTTTCACACATACATAGGATCCCAAAATATAATAAACAAACACTTAAAATGGTGTATATACATCAAAAGTTACAACCAGCCGACCTAAGCGGCAAAATTAGGACTACAACCCTAGTTCCTCTGAGATATCCTCGGCCGTGGTGGACGAGGAGCCGCATATGTATACGTCGCCACTGAAGCTCTCCAACTCATGGCTGATCAAGCTTTCATTTTCCCTTACCTGCACCACAAAGCACCCGTGAGCCAAGGCTTAGCAATAAAACTTAAACATGTGAAAGAATAGAAAGTACAAATCTCTAGATACTTATCTGACATGTTCAGTAGTAATACCCTACTCATACATGCATACAATTTCAAGTAAATGGTCATTGGACCATTCTGGGGCCGCTTCCTTGAGTAGTTGACCATAGAGTCAACCCTGGGGCCCTATGCTCCAGCTATGTGACCATAGAGTCACCTGGGGCCCTCGTACTTAGCTCTGGGTAACTAGCCATAGAGCTAGCCAAATATTTTTGTTTTCCATTGACCATTGGGTTGGCCAACGTAATAGTACGTTGCTGATTTGGGCCTAAGCCTTTCAACTAGCATGCAACGCGCTAGTTCCGTCATTGACTAATAAGTCAAGCCCTGAACTAGGTATTTGAATACAGATACAGATAGGTATACTTCAAAAATACAAGCATGCATACATATTAATCATAATATATCATCAAGTAATCTCAAACGTAGTAATAACCATGCTCCTTAACAAGGCCAAGCCCTCGCTACGCAAACCATGCGAATAGTCATGTAACACTTAATCAGGTACAGAAAATTCAAGTATGTTTACTTAACAAACGAAACGGTAACTTAAACATAATCATTCTCAGGGGCCCAAGCCCTAATCATAACTATTATTAACAATCGGGCCAAGCCCTAATCACATATATTACGTATTGGGTGTAGTTTTCTTACCTCAGGTCCGAGTATAGCGTAAAATAAGAACGACCCTCGAGCACAATCCCCGTTCTGAGCCCCTAGCGGTAACCTCAACTGGAAGTTAATCTATCAAGCTGCAACAAAACCAATCCCCCAAGTTTAGGCCTTCAATTCCCTAGCCTTCAGCCAACAATTTTCAAGAAATCCACTTAGAAAAGGGAAGAGTTTGAGGGAGAGAGCAAGAGAGAGTCGGTTGTGAGTGAGAAAAAAGGCTAAGTGTTTTGTGTTTTTGTGTTTTCGTGTTTTCTTTCCTTAAGGCTTAAGCGACTTAAGCTAATCCCGAGGCTCGAGTTACCAAAAACGTCCCCGAGGGCAAAATGGTCAAAATCCCCAGTATTCCCTCCTAATCTCACTAACTCCAAATATACCCTAAATTATTCATTGCCATTACCCGATACTATGCTAAATACCTAAAATACTCCTTGACTCACCCCGAGTCGGGTATTGGGTCTTGTTGTGGCTTTCCCGTTAACTTGCTCCCTAGGATCGTCTCGTGCCGAGTAACCCAAATAAGCCCATATAATAATGTGGCATCTCGCATATATCACATATATACAATTATGCCCATAACATGCCAAATTACAAAAATTGCTCTTCTATTAAGAAACATGCCCACATGCATATTTAATATTCTTAAACATGCATAACTAGTTATATTATCATATAACTCATATAATCACACAATCACACAATTATACACAAATATATCAAATAAGCATATAATTCCATATATCGCCATCCTGGCCCCCTAATCAAGGCCCTAAGCCTTATTAGGTAATTTGGGACGTTACAATGAATGTGATTTAGGTTATGCTCAAATGCTATGTGTCTGGATAAATGTTTAATGAGTGCATGCCTTGTTTACATTTGTAGGGGTCGGCCCCGTTAAGGAACATGGTTATTACTGTGTTTGTGTTTGAATGGTTAAGAAACCATGATTTATATGTATGCATGTTTGTATTGTCTGAAGTATGCTTATCTATATCTGTGTCTAATTTTCTGGTTATCAGAATGTCTGATTAAAGCCTTGACTTATTAGTCAAGGGTGGCAATAGCACGCCGCGTGCTGTTCGAGAGGCTTAGGCCCAATCAGGGACGTACTATTACGTTGGCTGACCCTATGGTTGTTGGAAAACAAAGCACTTGGCTAGCTCTATGGATATTTACTCAAAGCTAAGGGCAAGGGCCCCAGGTTACTCTATGGTCACATAGCTAGGGCATAGGGCCCCGGGTTGACTCTATAATCAACTATTCATGGAAGCGGGCCCCAAAATGATCCAATGATCATTTATTTGTAATTGTATGCATGCACGAGTAGGTTATTATTGTTGGGCATGCTAGATATGTATTTGGAATTTGTATTTACTACTCATGCACATGTTTAAGTTTTCTTACTGAGCCTTGGATCACAGGTGCTATGTGGTGCAGTTAAGGGAAAAGGAAAGCTAGACCAGCCATGAGTTGTAGAGCTTTGGTGGTGGTGTGTACATATGTGGCTGCTTGATGACCACGACCGAGGACATCTCAGAGGAACTAGGGTTGTATCCCTTATTTTGCTGATTGGGCCGGCTAACTGTAACTTTTGACTTGTACATACCCTTTTAAACATCTGTTTGTAATATTTTGGGATCCCATGTATGTATGAAACTTTAAAATGAAAATTCAATGTTTCCTTTGACAAAAATTTTAACCCTAACCCTTGACATTAACCTTAGTTACACGTTTATAACCAAATGACTTGACTAGCAAGTCAGACACTATTTAAAGTACACAGTGTAATGGTTCTGGATTAGGAGGACACTATAATTGGAGAGCATACTTCTTGTCTGGAGCTAATCCAGTCTTATTGGGATTCTTACCTTTCCTATGTGTTTGCTACCACTGGTGTTCTCACTGGTGTTGGAGCCATTATTCCAGCACTGAATGCGGGTTGAAAAGCACTATATCTAGTGGGAGGTGTTCTATAGCTGGAGAGTGTCGCATTGAAACCAGTCATGGGAACGGTACTAAAGCCAATTGGGGGAACAACTGGGTTGAAGTGCCGTGAGCTCATAACACTCGTCTGGGATGGAGTGTATGGAGAATATTGGGTTCCCAGAGCCATGGTATTTGGGAACAACGGAGAGGGGAAAGGGACTGGTCCTTCGAAGGCTCCAATCTTGGCATCCTCCCAGTTGATGTACTTTTGGGCTCAACGTATGAAGTCGTCGAGCTTGTGGCATCCTCTTCGCTGCAGGTCATCCCATAGTGGGCAACTAGCTCAGATGCCAGCCTGTAGGGCTATCAGGTGTTGGCCATCATCGATAATCTTTATCCTAGCTGCTTTCTCCTTAAAGCATTTGATGTAGGCTTTAAGGGTCTCAAGTGGTCCTTGCTTCATGTTGGCCAAAGCATTGACCTTGAAATTCACCTTCCGAGCAACTATGAATTGTCTTCGGTAGGAGGAGGAAAATTGGTGCCAGGAGTGAATGGATCCTGGCTTGTGCTTCTTGAACCACTCATCTGCTGGTTCCATTAAAGTTAACGGAAAGACGTAGCATTTAGCGTCCTCGGAGATGCAGTGAACCAACATCAATCTGTTGAACTTCGAGAGATGGTCGGTTGGATATGTGCTTCCACTGTATGAATCTATGTTTGACATTTTGAAGCCTTGAGTCAATGGGGCTTCTACAATGTTGGGAGCACAAGGCTCCCCATCTTAATCCCCCAAGTTGGAGTCATGACCTTGTCTCCGGGCCATCTTCAGCATTATCCTTTTCAAACTCTCCAACTCTGCACGGAGAGGATCACGATTTTGATTGGCACTCTATGCCGGGTGTTCTCTCCTCTGAGAATTAAGGTCATCTCGAAGGTCTGGTTGATGTTGTCTCCCAAGATTTTCCTTGAGAGCTGCTCATTTTCTATGAGTGTTCAGGTCATCTTCTCACAGTTCAGGTTGTGTGTGGTGGTGACCACCATCTTCGGGGTATCCTACTTTTGTTTCCCCCTCAAAGTCAACGTATTCATTATTAACTGAGATACTGATTCCTTTTCCTTTGTTGGCGGAGACATTTTTCATATTGGCCCCTTGGCCAGGGTTTCTGTGAGACTGGCGAGGTGCCGGCGAGACATCACCTTTAGGCCTAACGCAATATGTCACAGCGCACCTAGGCGGAATGTCCTAGGCACCGCGGACGCTAGCTCCTTAGCAGTGTCCTCGAGCTCCCCGACCTTGGCTATAATTGGCTCGACTCGGGGCCTAAATGGGCATGGAAGCCTGATGAGTTCTCTTTTTCCCTCGCACGAGATCTTCATCGACTTTGCCTTTACCACGATCCTGTGGTGCAGTCTGGGCTCCATCTCAAGTTGGGTGCACAGGTGGCACACCAGCTGGCGGATCTTTCACCCTGTCAGCAGGGTGCTCGAGAGGCACACCCACTGGTTCATCAGGAGGCGCTCCAACTGGGTGCGTAGGTGGCACGCCAGCTAGTTGCCTAAGTGGTACCTCACCATGGGGGTCCACTCCCAGCCCTAGGGCTGCCAGATATCCCTCATGATGTTAACCATCTCTTGTAGGGCGGCGATATTCCCCTCATGGGCATCGATTTTCTGCTATTGGGTGGCGACTTAGTCTCTGAGAGTTACCACCTCCGGTAGTTCCTCCGCGTCCATGGGCTGAGGATAGTCATCCTCATAAAACTCGCCATCTTCGCCGTTGTAGTCGACGTTTTCGTCATAATTATCCTGGGCCAGCTCTAGGTACTCTGGCAGAGGTGGTCGGCTGGGTTCTCCTCCCCTAGCTCTGGTGGGAGGAGCGACGTCGTCTGGAACGTTTCTTCTAGTGTTCACCATTGTCGACACTTCAAAGCTTTCCTCAAACTCTCAATGAAAGAACCAAAATATTGACTGCATTTGTTGCTATCAACTTAATAAAACAAAACTATAAAGAAATGTAATAAAAAACAACATATTTTATGTGGTTCAGGTTATTAATTAACCCTAGTCCACGAGGCTATTGTATTAGGATTGATGAAGCTTGGTTGGGCAAGCTTTTATGGAGTTTCAGGCAGCGTTTTTGCAATGCTATGAATACAAAAGTTTTGGATCCCCTTACAATGGATGCCTTAGCCCTATTTATAGGGACTGAGAGCAATTAATTCCCTTAATGGGAGGTTATTACAAAAAACCCCCCCTAAATGATTGGGATTAAAATCTAATTGATACATTTTTTTATAGATGTAATGGTGGGCCCATGCGAATCACACGGGGCCCATTTACGAGGTTTCAGCCCACCATCTTCTGGGGAGACACACTCTTGACAGTGCCAGAGAGTGGCTGCAGGTTTTCCCATGCTAGACGACGCATTATGACATGTTGTTTGTCACCTATACGGGTTCAGGGCTAAGTAAAATGATTGAAATCATCAATAAATAGTACAAAATAATGAACACCAATAATGGATTTTTCAGGGGCAGCACCCTATAAGTCATTGTGAACAAGTTCAAAAGGCACTTTGGCATGATACAGATAAAGAAAATGGTAAACGATGAGATTTGGCTAATTGACAAGCCTTACATAATTCAAAATGAAAACTAGTTTTTTTTAAAAAACATTACAAGCATAAAAAATAGCAAAAACAACACGAGAGGATGGATGGTGGAAACGATTGTGCCAGAGAGGAAAATCACAAAAAATAGTAAAATTAGCTTTATAGGAAGAGGAAGAGACATAAGTGGATGGGAGACAGGGAGAAACCACAATCGAGTTCCCCCGTGAGAAGAATTCTCTTGGTGACTTGGTTCTTGAAAAAAAATGAGTGGGATGAAATTCAATGAGTGCATTGTTATCACGGTAGAATTTGGAAACACTGGTAATAGTATTTGTGAGAGCAGAAGTGTGATAGACATGGTTAAGGGAAAGAGGAACAAATTTAGAAGGTAAACTAACATGACCAATGTGAGAAATGGGAAGAGACTTACCATCACTAACCTGAACATGCTCGAACTCGTAATACGGAGAGGCACGATCCATGAGGGAGAAATTGGGAATAATTGCTCCCGAATCCATAAACCAGTTGGCAGAAGTAGGGGCAGATGAACCATCGGAGCCAAAGAAACCAGTAGGAGTGGAGGATGGCATATTCAGCATAGTATTGAAGTTGCATGGAGGTTGTGGGTTGTAGGATAAATTTGTACGATGAAAGCATGTGTTGGCTGTATGTCCTGGTTTGCCACAGATCTGGCATGATGAGCGGTTGGGATATTGATTTTGGGGTTTGGAGGAGGTAAAATGCCAAGTGTTTGGAGAAGATCCATTGGGTCTTGGACCTAGAATTCCAGAAGGCGGAGCAGAGGAATGAGGTGGTGGAGGATAAGAGTGTTAGGGGATTTGGAGTAATTTTGGTTGGGATAAAACAATTTGGAAAATTTCTTCCCAGTATTCAATTGAGATAGATAGCTTGAAGGGAGCTCAGGGTATCCTCACTAGTATTACGTTCCATAAGAAAATCAAAACTCAGAAGCAAACTGTAGAGGGTCTCCATAAATGGTTTATCAACTCTATTGATAATGGAAGTCACATAGGCATCATAATCCTTGCCCAAACCACAGAGAAAGTAGACCAGCTGATCCTTGTGTGAGATCGATTCTCCAACTACTGCAAGACAATTGTAATAGTCCTTCAATCTCTGAATGTATTGAGGCGCAGAAAGACCATCCTTCTTAATCGATTGGAGTTTGCCCTGAATTTCAATGATGCGAGCCATAGATGAAGCTGAATATATTTCTTCAAGAGCTTCCCAGATTTCATGTGTAGATTTGAAGTTCACAATCTGCCCAAGCATGGTTTTAGTGAGTGAGGAATAGAACCATGACATAATCAACCAATTATATCAATTCCAATTGGTAAAATTAGGATTCAAAGTATTTGGGTCATCGACAAAGTATTTTGAAGGACAAGGGTAAGAACCATCCAGAAAATGGTCCAATCCGTGAGCTATGACAACATTGATTAGTTGGTTTTCCCAAATGAGGAAGTTATCTTCATCTAACTTGAGTGAGAAAACTTGATTCATAGATGGGAAGCTGAAATTATTTTGGGTATTTTGTGATGGAGCTACATCTAAGAGATTGGGTATCGCAAGAGATGGGTTTTGGTTGGTTGGTACTTGAGAGGTTACGATATCATGTGCCATAGCTTTAATACCATGAACGGGAGAGAGAGCTTCAGAGAGAAGACTAATGTAGAGAGAGAAGTTGTTGTATTGTATGAGCAGCTCAATATTTACAATATTAGAGAATGAGTTTTAAACTCATCCACTAGGGTGCACATTGTACAATAAGGATTATACCCTACGGTAAATATATACTAGTGTATACAATGAATATACTACTTATCACCACGTACCGTCTGTTGCATGAACTCCATCATATCACACCCAAAAAACATACAGTTTTTTACCATATATTATTTGCACATGCATGCATGCAAAATCAAATGCCACTCTAACATGTTTCATTATTCACCATATTATTATCTTTTTGTCTCTTATGTTTTGTTTTTCAAGCTTTTCATTCAACTTTTTCTATATGCTGTAATAAGCTAGATACATTAATATATTTTTCTTATTCACCATTGTTTTTCATTACTTTTATATTCATTTTCTTAATTATTATTTGTAGTGTTTACAAATTTGTTAATCAAATAATTGAGGAATAATAATGACAAAACAAAATGAATATTTATTTCACTCTAACTATTTATTTCCCCACAACTCACTACAAGAAATGTGATATTCCCCGAAGAGTTCCATTTTTATGCTGGCAAAAGTCCCATTTGTTCTCGACGCTTTTTGTCACTGGCAAAAGAATGTTTTACTGATGTTGTCCACCAAACGTGTCGACAAAGGGTTGGTGGAATTTTTTGGGAATCTGAGTAGACTTTTGCGGCGCATTTGTGTATATTGCCAAGAAAAGTCTTCACCATTCCTCGGAAAATGTCAGATCTTCGCGCGGGAAAAGTAATGTTTTGCGTCGACAAAAGTTTTTTAGTTTGAAATAATCAAATTTTTTTTAAACTTGTAGACACTTTTTTTGTTTGCTTGCTTCGTTTTATATGTTCTGAGTATGGAAAACATAATCAACGATTTGATTTCTTCCGGATTGTTTCGAGATTAACATATAAACTTACTAATAGTGCGTTCTTAAATATTTGTAGTTAAACTGGTTTTATCGATGTCAATCTCACAATGAGATCATAGTTTGTAGTAACCTTTGATAATTAAGTGTTATTTTTGAACTAATCAATGGTTTTATTGTACGTGTAGTGTTTCTAGATACACATTCTCTAACATTAATAACTGTTCTTATTAACTATTAATACTTAAAGTGTTATAATTTGTATATAATGTTGTTAATCTAACAATGAATTAATAATTTCTTGAAACATTAGATAATTATTAGTTAGTTGAAAAGTAATAAATGGTCGTTTGAGTAATGAGTGTTTAAATATCAACAATCGAACTAACTAACACTGTTCTTATTCAAAGTTAAATGTTAAAGTTGTAACATCCCAAATTCCCTAATATGGCTTAGTGCCTGGATTAGGGGGGGCCGGAAGGCAATAAATTATTTTAATTGTGTGTGAATGTATTGTGAGCATGTCATTACGTGAATTATATTATAATATAATTATGCTTGCATGTTTAGAAATATTAAATATGCGTGTGAGCTTATTTCTTATAAGAATGACATTTTAGTAATTTGACTTGTTGAGGGTATAATTGTAAATATGTGTGTGATATTGAGACCACATTATTATGTGGATATCTTTGGGTTACTCGACGTGAGACGATCTTGGTGAGCAAGTTAGCCAGAAAAGTCACAACGGGGTTAAACACTCGGCTCGGGGTGAGCTTAGGGGTATTTTGGTAATTTAGTACATTACAGGGATTTATCGAGTAATGGGAGGTTAAATGATTATTATTTTGAGGTAGTTTGGGATTTAAAGGAACAAACGAGGATTTACGGGAAGTGGCAATTGACGGAATTGCCCTTGAGGTCACTAGAGGATTTAAGTTAGTTATAAGGGCATTTTGGACTTTTTGGCAAAAAGGGATATGTTTGGTTTAGGCAGGTGGAACCTTAGAACCATTCAGAAAGAAAGAAGAAGAAATCTCTCTCTCTCTCTCCTTGGTAGCTTGGGAACTTTGAGAAAATTGAAGGAACAATGCTTAGGAAATTGAAGAGTTAGACTTGTTGAACTTGGGAATTAGCTAAAGGGTGAAAATATCTTAGAGGTAAGGATCTGAACTCAAATTTCTTTATGTCAATTCTGTTGTTCTGTGGGAAGTTTAGAGTATGCATGTGAGAGGGTTTGAAGATTGAATTTTGGATTTTGATGAGTTTTCAATCAAGTTTTGAGTTAGGTTTTATTGCTGGAGAGGTGTTAAATCGGTTATGGGAATTGAATTGAGGTTTTAGGTTGTTTTGGAATGATTTGGGTTGGGTTTGGTTGAAGAAAAACCCAAGAATTCTGGGTTCGAAGGGGTCGGGTCGCGACCCTGTTCTTGGGGCGCCACGACCCTTTTGAACCCAGAAAGCCAAGGAAGGTTCTATCGCGAAGGCACACTGCGGTGCCTATTAGCAGCGTCGCGGCGTGTGTTTCGTAAAATGGGAGGTTGAGCCTCTGACTTGGGCCAGGCCGCGACGCAATGGCATGGGGTCGTTGCGCTTAAGGGGATTTGAACCCCGTTAGGGTTTTTGAGTGCGAGAACTCAACCCTAAGGGCTCGAGATCAATCCTACTACCCAGTTTAGTGGAATTCAATGTTCTGGAGGCTACGACTTGGTCCGGAAGCCTTTATTCACTTGTTTTGACGAGATTCTTTATCATGGTTGTGACTTGGTCATCTCTAAGGGCTCGGATCAGGGATCGTACTCAAGGGTCATTTATTGGTAGCTTGCACTTGGACAAAAGGTAAGAAAACTACACCTAGAATATGATGTACATGATTAGGGCTTGGCCCGAATGCTGTACACAATCTTGATATGGGCATTGGCCCTATAAATGCGCATGATTATGATTATGCCTATGTATATATGTTTTAATGCATTATAATGCATGGTATTTGTATGTGTGATAAACATGTTATGTGATTGTCCGCTATGGCTAGGAAGCTTAGTTTATAAGCCGAGGACTTGTTGTTGTATTTGGCTAAAGATCGACTTACTAGTTGAGGGTTTCCAAGGCTCGACTTATAAGTCGAGGGTTTTTGAGGCTCGGCTTATGAGCTGAGATCGACATTATGCACTTTGAGTGCAGGCCGCTATGGCTGGGCCACCTCGGGAGTGCATTAAGCACTTGACTGGCTCAGATGCCACATGAATAGAAAGAGAGGGAAACATGCACTTGGGAAACTCTGTGGTTGCTGATCTGTATAGTGTTTATGCTTATTTCTAGTTATTACTGCTAAGCCTGCTGTATTATTCCGTGAATTGTTGATTGTGTTTTCTTGTTGAGTTTTTTGGCTCACAGATGCTTTGTGGTGCATGTAAGGGTAAGGAGAAGCTTGGCTAGCCATGAGTTGGAGAGCGATAGCAGTGACGTGTACATATGCAGTTCGCTCGACCGTCACGACTGAGAAATTTCAAGGAAGTTAGGGTTGGACCCAGTTTTGCCGCCTAGGTCGACTTATTTTGTAACTTTCGAATTATAACTGACTTTTAAACTTGTATTTTGGGGATCCCATGTAAAGACCAAAGTTTTTGTTTAATGAAAATGATTATGACTTGACCAAAATTTTAAATACCTGAACCCTTAGTGGCTTAATCAAATGTTTAGTCCGAATGACTCATTTAGCGAGTCCAGCACTAATTTTAAACACACTTGGTAATGGGCCCTAATTAGCAGGGCATTACAACTTGGTATTAGAGCTGCATAAGTTTAAGGGTTCCTGATGATGGACTAGGCATGTACACTCACTGCTAAAGACAAGCTAGACTCAGGGTTGGGTGACTATTAATTAGCTATGTGTGTATTTGCTTAAATGACTTGTATATGCCTTACCTACTAGCTTAAATAAGAAGCATGAGCTATTTTGATAGGTTTTGTCCCTTGACTGCTGTATGTAGGTCGAAGATGTGCTTATTAGAACGATAGATGCTTGTAAATGTTGTAGGATTTCTTATAAGCATCATTATTGCTTTAGAATGTCAGAAACACTTATTAGCACTGTTGTATGTGCATGTATGAGAAGGGATGCTTATTAGCATCGTTAATAGTCTATGCATGCTAGGAAGTGCTTATTAGCATTCTTCTTGCCCTTGAGTATTGGAAATGATTAATAGCATTATGTTATGGGTATGGATGCCAAGAATGTGATTATCAGCATCTTGTCCAAGTATGATTATGAATTTATGTTCTTGTTAGCATGATTGCTTATGTGTGAATTACTGGGATGCTTATTAGCATTGTCAATGCATGTGGATGCTTATTCGATCGGTTTTGAACCGTGGGTTGGTATGAGATATTGTTATTATTGAATGATAAGCCGAGTCATTGATTGCAGATATACTTGGAAGTATGCTTCCAGGGCAATCTAATGAGCCATCCGGCACTGAGAATCAGGTCGGAAGTATTGACCAGGGTCCAGACCCTTCGCCAGCCCCTAAGAATTGACAACAAATGCTTGCTGACATGCAAGCAAGGATGCAAAGACAGGATGAAGAGATTCACCAGTTGAGGCAACAACATGTTCCGGTAGGGAACGCTGCATCAGAGGCCCATCTCCTGTCCCAGCACTGGCCCTGCAGCAGCAGACAAAATTAAAGCACCATTGGGAGTTAGTGTATGAACGGTTCAGGAAACAATACCCTCCAGCTTTTGAGGGTAGTGCAGATCCACTTAAGGCAGAACAGTGGATGGCTATGATAACATCCATCCTAGATTTTATGAGGGTGGTGGGCAATGAAAGAGTGGCATGTGCCACGTACATGTTTCGGGAGGATTCCTGAATCTGGTGGGAGGTGGTGTCCTAGACTAGGGATGTAACCGTAATGAACTGGGAAGAGTTTAGTATCCTCTTCAGTGAGAAGTATTATAACAAGCCTATTAATGCTGCAAAGGCCGAGGAATTTAGTAGACTGTTACAAGGAAATATTTTGGTAACCGAATATGCCCTGAAATTTGACAGATTAACTAAGTTTTCTACAGACCTGGTGCCCACTGATGGGACAAGGAAGGAAAGATTCCTTAAGGGGATACAACCTATGATAGCCCAGGATGTCAGAATTACCACAGTACCTGGAGTGACGACATACGCTCAGGTAATAGAGAGAGCCCTTACTGCAGAGGGCGTTGAGAACAAGATCTGGCGCGAGAACGCAGCCAAAAGGGATATGAGGAGGATGGGACCTCCCTTTACAGGATCAAGTAGGGGCGGAGGCCCTAGTGACCAGAAAAGCAAGACCCCGAATACTATTTTGGCTCCCTGAGCTGATAGGAGGACACAAGGTGTATAGATTGGCCACCAGGGCGGCAATGAGAACTGGAAGACATATCTGGAATGTGCCAGATGTAAATGTAACGACCTCCATTCTTAACATACATATATATAGTGTAAAAACAAAGTTTAACTTGAATATAACAATACTGAAATTCTGAATTTACAAAAACTTTATTAAACAATACATAACTAATGTTCATAACCTCAAACCATACAATACTCACAACTAAATAAAAACTTTATCTTACATACAAATCTTAATACTTTTATAAATAATTTTTGTGGCGTTACTACACCTTAACGTAGAAATGAAGATGTATCCAACCGATAAATTGAAAAGCTTTATGTAAATTACAACGTTCATGAAATACTTTTAAAGCTTTAAGTAAATTATAAAGTTCACAAAATACTTTTAATGAAATATAATTATAAAATCAAGTTTCTCGTTTATTTATAAAATAGCATAGCAGAACTCCACTCCCTTCAGGTCAGCCCCATATGTACAGTCATGTTGGCTCCACGTATACTCATCAACAATTTATATTTGGGGCCTCTTACCTACAATACAAAACATTATCTGATGAGCTAAGACTCAGTAAGCAGAATAACTACCTCATATGCATTAAAATAAACGTGCAACATGCTATGTATTTTCTTTCTTTCTTTCACTTTCCTTTCTTTTGGGCCCTAGAAAATGCTGCTGCCGGCATTACATAGGGAATCACATTCCCACCTGAACATAAACATGATAATAGGGGATTTCTCTCTCATAAACATTCATTATATATGGACGTACATCTCCCTCCTTACATTTTTGGGACGTAGGTCTCCCAAGCAGCACCTCTACTTTAACGCTTTCAATAACTTGTTTGTGAACATTAAGCGTGCTTATGCATAAGAAATATAACATTCTTAAAAATAACTTATGCATAATAACATATAAAGCATATAAATGCACATAAGACACATAAAAGACTTGTATTGTAGATGAGGATTCTACTTACCTTGCGTCTTGATAAAACAACCGAAATTGTTAGCTTCCTGATAAAAATACAAACTATTAACTTACATAAAATCTACATGATGTAATTTTTGTTTATAGTTGTTGTTATTCTATTTTTATTTTCTTCTTATTTTATTGTTTATTTTATGTCCAGGCATATGGTCATACTATAATTGTCCATGGCAAGATCCCGGTCTAAAAGTCATGGTCATGGTCATACGGAAATGTCCAGGTCATAGTATCAGTCCATAATAATATGGAATAAGGTCATATAATAAAAGTCCAAATAGTCCAAAGTGTGACCATAGCCTATATAAGTTTAGTATTATAAAGATACATAAAAAAATAGTTTATATTTCAATTTTGGCATTTGTAAAATATGACGACATGGTAAAATAATCCATATATAAATTTTAGCATTTTAATGGCATAGTAAAGTAATCTATATAAATTTTGGCATTATAATGGCATGGTAACATAATCCATATATAAATTTTGGCATTATAGTAAAATAATCTATATATAACTTTTGGTATTATAACGGAATAGTAAAATAATCTATATATAACTTTTGGTATTATAACGACATAGTAAAATAATCTATATATAACTTTTGGCATTATAACGGCATAGTAAATTAATCTATATATAAATTTTGGCATTATAACGACATAGTAAAATAATCTATATATAACTTTTGGCATTATAACGGCATAGTAAATTAATCTATATATAAATTTTGGTATTATAACGTCATAGTAAAATAATCTATATATAACTTTTGGCATTATAACGGCATAGTAAAATAATCTATACATATATAATAACTAAATAACTGAAAAGAAAGGCTCGGGAAAGAGCTTACCTAAAAGGTTTTCGTAGGCTAGCGTTTCGGACATAACTTCGCCTAGATCTTCAAGGTTTAGAACTTTAGAAGGGTGTTAAGAAGATTTTTGGGTAGACTAAGAGAAAGGAAAATGAGGTTTTTTGTGATTTCAAGATGAGTTTTGGAAGGGCTATTTATAGGAAAATTTTGGGTTACTATGCTAATAAAATATTTAAAATATAAAGCATAGTGGAATAATAAAATATTCAAAATATAAACATAGTAGTTTGCTAAATTCATCATTATATCACTACTGCATCATCATGTGGGAACCATGGGGTGGACCTCGCTGTGGGATCCATGTGGACCCTACTGTGGGACCCACTATGAATAGCACCCGGTGAATAGTAAAAATGAAAATTTCTCAATCTTCTTATATTACTTAGTTTAACATTTTTGACTCACAAACTTTTCTGAATATGTTTCTCTAACACCCATAAATTAATTATTCCCACTTGTTGGTTACTTCAACAACTTAGAATTGTTAAAATCCCATAATAGAAAACAACTATATCCCCAACGGTCAGGATCACTATTCACCAACAGTCATAAACGGCTAGTTTTTGTCCTATAAATACTTGTTCCTTCAACTATTTACTTGCACAAATTCTTCATCTCTTAACCTTCTAGATAAAATTCATCATCAAATCATGAATTTCTCTTTATTTTTCATAACTTTAGTGATTGTTTGCTTGTATTTAGCATCATTCTATGGGTATTATACAAATGAAATGCCCATGAATGTTATAGTTGCATATTCATTAGTTATTCTTCCACTTTACTTAATAGCTCTAGCATTCGGTTAGCATTGTAATGCACTCAAAAGTATGAATAAAAAATATCTTCTCTTATTTTTCATAATTGTTGTAATGTATTTGTAAAAAGAAATGGGAGTTACAATCTACCATCCTTGTAATTCGGGATATTTAGCTTTCATCTCATCCTCTCGCTCCCACGTAGCCTCTTCTATTGTCTGGCTTCTCCACAATACTTTGACCAAAGGCATTTCTTTATTTCTTAAGACCTTATTCTTTCGATCCAAAATTTGGACAGGCTTTTCCTCATAAGTAAGGTCTTTGTCCACCTGGATAACTTCATGTTTCAACACGTGACTGGAATTAGGAATGTATTTCTTCAACATAGACACATGGAATACATCATGTACATCCGACAAATCTGGTGGCAGTGCCAATTTATAGGCCACTTTTCTAATTCGGTCTAATATTTCAAAAGGTCCAATGAACCTTGGATTCAATTTCCCTTTTTGTCCAAATCTCATAACACCTTTCATTGGTGTTATCCGCAGAAATACTTTTTCTCCGACTTGGAACTCTAATGGTCTTCTTCGTTTATCTGCATAGCACTTTTGTCGACTTTGGGCTGTTGCTATCTTCTGTTGAATTTTTCGAACGACTTCCGTTGTCAACGTCACCATATCTGGTCCAGTTTGCTGCTCTATGTACTTTCTTTCACCCACTTCATGCCAATGGATAGGAGATCGACACTTCCGCCCATATAACGCTTCATAGGGTGCCATCCATATGGTTTCCTGATAACTGCTGTTATAAGCAAATTCAATCAGCGGTAAATATTTACTCCACGATCCTTCAAAGTCCAGGACACACGCTCTTAGCATATCTTCAAGAGTCTGTATAGTCCTTTCTGTTTGACCATCTGTTTGTGGGTGGAAAGCTGTACTAAATTTCAATCTTGTCCCCATAGCCTTGTGCAAGCTTTGCCAGAACTTTGAAGTAAATTTTGAGTCTCTATCTGACACTATGGAAATTGGAATTCCATGCAATCGTACTATCTCTTGCACATAAGCTTCCGCTAACTGGTCCCCTGTGTACGTCACCTTTACCGGAAGGAAATGAGCAGACTTTGTTAATCGGTCGATGATGACCCATATTGAATCATATCCTTTGCTTGTTCATGGAAGTCCAATAACGAAGTCCATTGCAATCTGCTCCCATTTCCATTCTGGTATTTCCAAAGGCTGTAGTTCTCCTCCAGGTCGTTGATGTTCTGCCTTAATCCTCTGGCAAGTAAGGCATCGAGCTAAATATTGGGCTACGTCTTTCTTCATGCCCGGCCACCAAAAGTGTTCCTTCAAACTTCTGTACATCTTTGTTGAGCCTGGGTGTACCGTGTCTGGAGTGTTATGAGCTTCATTCATAATCTTATTCTTAATGTCCTCTCTTGCAGGTACGCAAACTCTTCCATTAAATTTTAATATTCCTAAGTCAGAAACATTAAAATTCTTCATTTTTTCTTCTTTGACTTCTGCTTTGACCTCGGTTAGGTGAGGATCTGATTCTTGACCTTCTTTTATTTCCTCCAGCAGAGTCGACTGCAACGTCAGATTGGAAAATCCTCCGATTACTACTTCTATGCCCGATCTTACTACTTCCTCTTGTAGCGGTTTGGACAAGGCTTGAAGGAACATCAAGCTTGTCGACGTCTTTCTACTTAATGCATCCGCTACTTTGTTAGCTTTACCAGGGTGGTATAGAATTTCACAGTCGTAATCTTTGACTAATTCCAACCACCTTCTTTGTCTCATATTAAGTTCCTTCTGGGTAAAGAAGTACTTCAAACTCTTGTGATCAGTAAAATTTTTACATCTCACTCCGTAGAGATAATGTCTCCAAATTTTCAAGGCAAAAACTACCGTAGCTAACTCTAGATCATGTGTGGGGTAGTTCTTCTCGTAATCCTTTAATTTTCTAGAGGCGTAAGCTACTACTCTCTCTTCTTGCATCAACACCGCTCCTAATCCCATCTTTGAAGCGTCAGAGAAAATTTCAAACTCGTCTGTACTATTCGGGATGGTGAGGATTGGGGCATTAGTTAGTCGATTCTTTAATTCCATAAAACTCTTCTCACAAGCTTCCGTCCATATGAATCGACTATTCATTCTAGTGAGTGCCGTAAGTGGGTTGCGATTTTGGAAAACCCTTCTATGAATCGTCGATAATATCCAGCTAAGCCCAGAAAACTTCTGACTTCAGTTGCATTCCTTGGCTGGGACCATCCTTTTACTGCTTCTACCTTAGCTGGATCTACCAAAATCCCACTTTTTGACACAACATGTCCCAAAAAGTTAATTTTATCGAGCCAAAATTCACACTTCTTGAATTTGGCATATAATTGTTCCTTTTTGAGAGTTTCCAGCGTACATCTTAGATGTTCCTCATGTTCTTTTTCTGACTTTGAGAATATAAGGATATCATCGATAAAAACAACGACAAATTTATCCAAGAAATCCTTAAATACTCTATTCATGAGGTCCATGAAAGCTGCAGGAGCATTGGTTAGTCCAAATGGCATCACCAGAAATTCGTAATGTCCATAACGAGTTCGAAACGCTGTTTTAGGAATATCCTGTTCCTTCACCTTGAGCTGGTGGTATCCCGAATGAAGGTCTATCTTTGAAAATGCTGCCGCTCCTTGTAGTTGGTCGAATAAATCATCAATCTTGGGTAGCGGGTACTTATTTTTAATTGTCACTTTGTTGAGCTCCCTGTAATCAATGCACATTCTCATTGTGCCATCCTTCTTCTTCACGAATAGTACTGGGGCTCCCCACGGTGAATGACTGGGTCTTATAAACTTCTTTTCCAAAAGTTCCTCCAGTTGAGTCTTTAGTTCCTTCAGTTCGGCAGGTGCCATGCGGTAAGGGGCCTATGAAATTGGAGTTGTACCAGGTAACAACTCGATCTCAAACTCAATTTCACGACCGGGAGGAATTCCAGGAAGATCTTCTGGAAATACTCCCATGAATTCGCGTACAATATGAACATCTTCAGGTCGCGCAAGCTTCTCTTTTGAGACGTCACAAATCATTGCTAGATATCCGGTGCATCCGTTTGCTAATAATTTCCTGGCCTTTGCTGCAGAAATCATTGGTGAAGGGGTTCGCTTCTCTTTCCCTTGAAAATGAACTTCTTCTTCTCCAACCGGTGCAAAAACGACTTCTTTCTTACTACAGTCGATTCTAGCGTTATACGTTGTTAGGAAATCCATTCCTAAAATGACGTCATAGTCCTTCATGTCAATAATGATCAGGTTAACATATAGTTCCCTATCATTGATTGTAATTGGTATAGTCTTATACCAATGAGTTGAGTATAGCACTTCCCCGGAGGGCAGTGCTACACTAAAAATTGTATCCATCTCAACAGGTAATCCATTCAGTCTACCAACTAAATGCACTGATGCGAATGAGTGTGTAGCTCCAGAATCAATTAATACTGATGCAGGGATGTTATTTAAAAGGAGCTGATTTGAGATTACTGTGGATGGATTTGCTTCCGCTTCTTCCCGAGTCAGGGCAAAGACGCTGGCGTTTTTTTTCTTTTCTTCTCCTCCTTTATACTGTTCATTACGATTGGAACATTCCCTTGCAAAGTGTCCCGGCTTCCCACATATGTAGCAAGTGTTAGTCCCAACCCGACATTCACTAGGATGATATCTGTTACATTTAGGGCATTGAGGAAATCCTGGCTTTTCTTGGGACTGCTCCTTTCCTCTCAGGATCCTGCTCCAAAAACTCAACTAAAACACCTAAGGACAGATCAAATTCTACTCACATGCATATCCCAAGAACATAGCTGAAATTCAAGCATAATTCCCATAGTTAGAGCTTACCCTTGCTGAGTTATGCCTCTGAATTGATTTCCCCAAATGCCCAGCTTTAGCTCCTTAACTCTAACAGCCCAAAATCCTCAATTCTTGACTAGTTCCACCAAAGCTTCTTGACTGGTTTTTCACTAACTTGCCTCCTTGAATTGCCTTAGAGAAGAAAAGGTGAGAGAGGGTATAGAGTTAACTTCAGCTAAGAATGAGAGAAGAGTGTCGATTTCTACAAGTCTCTAAATGATTCTTTTTTTTTTATTTATTTAACTTAATCTATGTGGTTACCTCAAGGCTCGGGGTACCAAAACGTCCCCGAGGGAAAAATGGTAAATTTCCCCAATATTCCCTCCTAGACATTCTAACCTCAAATATATCTCCAGATATTTATTTCCATAACCCGATAACCCAATATAATAACTAATGCCCAAATTACCCCTCGACTCGCCCTGAGTCAGATTCTCAACCCCATTGTGACTTTCTGGCTAACTGCTCCCCAGGACTGTCTCGGGCCGTGCTACACAGATAAATCACATACATATCACATTTATCACAGTTATACCCCTACTATCCAAACGGGGCCCACATGCACATTTAACTCAACTAAACATGCATATTTATCATATGTTCACATAAATTCACATATTAGCATATTAATTCATTTATTGCCCTCCAGGCATGCTAATCAAGGCTCTAAGCCCTATTAGCAAATTTGGGTCGTTACAGAGTATGTCCTAAAAGCATGTAAAAGACATTTGTTATTTCAGTGAATAAATAAATACAATGGTTTATTATTATTGTTATATTTGGATTATTAAATTATTGTTTGAATAATTTTGTAAATATCATAAAAATTCCATATTTATTATTGAGGATGTGATCTTGTATTAGTACGAGAGAATTAAGATCACATGAATGAATAAAAATAGTAACCAACAACATATTAAAGTTAATGAATTCTTTAATTAGGGTTGTAAGTACGGTTTGCTGAGTATCATGTTGATACAAATAATCTAGATTTGGATTATTGATGTGGTAAGACATCTCGGTAAAGGTGCTTTATATAATATGATTATATATGACATGGACCGATATGAATAAAAGTCTTTATCAAAAAACTATTTAACAATAAATACTTGTAATTCATATCATAATTGATGATCATTTATAAATCAACCTAAATCCTGAGTGTTCATGAAATCATGTTCATGTTTATTAAATCTTTTGATTCATTCGTTAAGGTCTCTTCATAGAATGAGGCTAATGACTTTTGTTTTGGAGATTTAATATCATGGATGGCTGGGAACATGTATCAACAATACAAAATATAATCTTTCCTAACGGATCGTATATTAGTTCCCTTAATGGATAATTCTGGAACTGGATGATTTTAAGCTCAAATCTATAATTAGATTATAGATTAATTATTCACTAGTGAATTAATGGTACTTAAGGAATAAGAAGTAAATTAGAAAGGTAAAATGACAATTCTTCCATTATAATTTATGAACTAATTAATTAGAGAGTTGAACTATTGTAAGATGGTTATATCAATGGACGACTTAAGATAATATTTCTGTAAAAGTATATCTATAACATAAAGAGTGCAATTATGAATTTATAGTGGAGAAATATCAGAAATAATAAATTAACTATTATAATTAAAGAGTTTAATGATTTAGTTTCAATTTATTGGAGCTTAGTGTTATAGGTCCATTGTCCCCGAAATGGCTCAAACAAACACTGACAAAGGTAAATGCAAAAATGGGCAAAATGACTTATTTGATAAGTAAAATATTTTTCTATGCATCAAACATAATTATTGTATAATTATGTGTAATTAATTAATTAAGAATTAATTAAGTATTTGATTTAACAAAAATATAATTAATTTTGAATTAATTTATTTTTTGGAATTTTTGGTATTTAAATAATAAGAAAAAATTGGGAAAAATCACATGCCTTCCCTAACATGTGGTACACGTGTAGCACAGTGCACAATCACTGTGCTACACGCATAAGAAGCTAATTGGTAGTTTCTTGGTTCCACAATTTTAGTTATTTAAATATTAAATAAATAATGAGATATTGTAATATGATTAAAATATTATTATTTAAAACATAATCTGATAACTGATTAGTTATATTCAAATTGTTTAAAATAACTAATATTTTATTTTTGAAATATTGGATATATTAAATATAGGATATCAGTTTTTCAGAACGATACTTTTCGGGGATAGAAAAATATCGTGAAATCTCTTTGAGAAAAAGAGAACAGTGCTACAAGCATAGGTCACTGTTCTTCACAAACTTAGGTCCAAACTTTATCAGATCTCATGTGTTGAGAACATCTGATAAATAGATTTTACCTATTATTTTGTATAGCGAGCCCACACTCGTTCCTTGTGTGCTGAGAACATTTTGGAAGATCTTGGTGTGAGATCTCAAGGATTTTTGCCATACAAAAAGATAGCAGCAAGGAAGGACTTGAGGTAATTTTCTATTCATATCTTTGATTCAATATATATGTATGTGAAGAAGTAGATCTAGAAATCTTATGGGATTAAATTAACAATTTTAATTGTTGTTCCGCTGGATATAATCTCTGATTTGATCTATAAAAACCAACAGACTTTTGCTGGCGCATTTCACCTACCTCACTGACAAAAGTCTACATTTATTACTGTTTAGGACTTTTGTCGGCGAGGTAGGTGAAAAGCGCCAGCAAAAGTCCACGTTTGAAATGAAGTAGTTTGGCAGGCTTTTGCTAGCGCGTGTCAGAGTGCCGGGAAAAGTCAAAATCTCGTCGGCAAAAGGTTCATTTAGTGAAAGGTTGTCGTTTTTGTTTGGGGTTACTAGTAGACTTTTGCCGGAGAGTTGAAATGCGCTGGCAAAAGTGTTAACGATATCAGAGGCAGCACATCACCTCCTCCCTTTTTTTTTCTCCTTTTTTTTCTTTGAATTTTCTCCAGCTCCCTCCATCGACCGGTCCCATAACTTCCCCAACTAATGTGCCCGTCAACTCCAACTGCCCCCTCCCCAACCCCTCCCGAGCCCCCCCCCCCCCCCCCCCCCGACCGCACCTTCTCTCTCACTCTCTATGTCTGAGCCCCTAGCCTCGAATGCCTTTTTCCCAAGCCCCCAACACCCACACCATCTCTTTCTCTCTGTTCGAGCCCCACACCACTGCACCACCACCACTCTCGATCTCGGACCTCGATTTTCCGAGCACATAAAGGTATTTTTTATTTTTGTGTAATTTTCTAACACACTCTCTTTATGTGTCCCAAGCTCCTCCACCACTGGTGTGAGCCTACCGTTGTTGCTGCCTTGCTTTGGATTTGGAGAAATCACAAATTTTTTATTTGTGAAAAAATATTTTTTTGTATGTAATTTTTATATTTATGTATATGTGTTATAAATTTTGTATATGTTTGGATTTTGTAAATTTAAAATATAAAATTTTTATGTGTATGTTTGCAAATTATGTGTTTGGTAGTCAAATTATAAATTAATATTAATTGATTAGTTATAAATATTTTCTGTGTTATTATGAATCTTTTGGGATTTTCTGAGTGCAAGATTTTAAAATTTTGGGAATGGTAAAAATTAAGTTGTTATGCTGCCAAGTTTTTTGTGAAATTTTAATTTTAAATAAATTTAATTATTTGTTAAACTAATCAACTACCATAAATTACTTTATGATCTTTGTCCAGATATTCTTATGATTGATGGTTGTGGATCACAACCATCAATGATAGGAATATCGAAACTGTTCATAAATTATTAATTAGAGATATTCATTAATCATTAAAAATTAATGACTAATTAACTAATGAATTTGTAAGTCAATTAGTATGTAGTAATTAATTATTTATTATTTATAAAACCATTAATTAAATTAGTGACTTAGGTAATTAAAACTGAGTTATAAATTAAGTGAAATTAAAAATTGAATTAGTATTAAGAAATGGAGTGAAAATGTGGTTTAGGACACACATACATTTTGTTGATATTTCTGAAATTGTACTTATACAAGATGTCACTTGACTGAAGCTGGATAGTGCTCGGAATCGCCTATCAACTAAATATAAAAATGGTGTTGCGGAGTTTGTTGAAGTTGTTACGAATCACGTTGATTCTTGGGGTCTAAGTTGTTGTCAATGTAAGAAATGTGAGAATGCTCATTTCCACACTCCTGATGCAATCAGAATGCATTTGTTCAACATTGACATCCAACAATCCAACTTAGTGTGGTATTACCACGGAGAGCTAGTAAGTAGGGAACCAGAAGCAGTCTCAGATGAGGACAATGATGAGATGGCAGCTATGCTGGCTGATATTTTAGCAGAAGATGACTCCCATGGAGAGCCACGTACCACTCTAACTGGAACCTTTAATGATCCCCCGGCAGATGATGACAATAATCGTGACAAGTACTATAATTTGTTCAAGGAGATGTCAAGAGAGCTATACCCTTGTTGTACAAAGTATTCAGCTTTGAACTTTTTTAGTGAAGCTCATGCATTTTAAAGTGATTAATAAGTGTAGCAACCTTTATTTTGATGGTTTGCTCGAATTATTAATCGGTGCAATGCCTTTGGGAACAATATTACCTAAGTCCCATTACGAGTCCAAAGCTAAGTTGCACAGTCTTGGATTAGGATATGAGACGATAGATGTTTGCAAACATGATTGTCTCTTTTTTGGAAAGAGAATTTGAGTTTGGGATTTTTTTCAAGTTTGTGGTGAATGTTGTTGGCAAGATTCTGGTGGGAAAGGGAAGAAAGTTCCTCATAAGGTGTTGCGTTACTTTCCATTGACACCGCGACTGAAGAGGATGTATGGCTCTCAATATATTGCAGAGGATATGAGGTGGCACTATTCTGAGAGGCCTAATGAAGATGGTGTGATGAGACATCCTGCTGACAATAAGGCATGGAAGCAATTTGATTTTTCGTACCCATCTTTTGCATAAGAACCTAGAAATGTGAGATTGGGTTTGGCTATAGATGGTTTCAATCCATTCGATAACTAAAGTAAATCTTATAGTGTGTGGCATGCTATCTTGGTCCCATACAACTTGCCGACGTGGAAGTGCATGAAACCAGAGTTCTTAGTGCTATCACTATTGATTCCAGGTCCTACTTCACCTGGAAAAGATATTGATGTGTATATGAGGCCTCTAGTTGACGAGTTGAAAGAATTATGGGAGGACGGTTTTGAGAAGCGAGATGCATACAATAGTTCATTATTCACTATGAGTGCATCGATCATGTGGACTATTAACGATTTTCCAGCTTATGCTATGTGTTTGGTTGGAGCACAAAGGGATATAAGGCATACCCCACGTGTAATGAGAAAACTCCTTCAGTAGGAATCCGAAGTAAAATTGCATATATTGGGCATAGAAGACTTCTTGATATGGATCATGAATTGAGGAATAAACCTAAATTGTTTGACGGTAACAATGAGCTCTCGCCTAAACCCAAGGAATACTCGGGGGATGACATCTTGGAACAAATGGAAAATATTCAAATTCATCAACCAAGGAAACACAAAGAATTTGGGGGTGTGAAGCGTAAATGGTCTCTGACTGAGCTTAACTGGCCTAAGAAAACCATACTTTTTGAACTTGAATATTGCAAAAACTCGTCACTTAGACACAATCTGGATGTAATGCATACTGAGAAGAATGTCTATGATAGTGTGTTGGGTACTTTATTAAGTATCGATGGCAAATCGAAAGATATAGATAAGGCAAGACTGGACCTAGCTGATATGAAAATTAGGAATAATCTGCATCTTTATAAGGATGAGAACAAGTGGAAGAAACCCCCTACGTCTTACACACTCAATGTCGCGGAGCATTGTCAATTTTGTCAGTTTATGAAATCAGTAAAATTTCTAGATGGTTTTGTAGCAAACTTATTGAAGAATGTGAACGTTCTCGATGGTAAGATTTCAGGGCTCAAATCACATGATTGTCATGTGTTGTTTCAACGGTTGTTGCCAGTTGGCGTCCGACCATTTTTGGGAACAAAAGTCCAGAAGGCGATTGCTGAGTTGTGCCTCTTTTCAAGCAACTATGCTCTCGGACTTTGAATGTTGAAAATCTCAAGAAGATGCAAAAAGACATTATAATTATCTTGTGCAAATTAGAGATGATTTTTCCTCCTTCATTTTTTGATGTAATGGTGCAGTTAGTACCCATTTGAACGTTCAATGGTGGTGTACAAACGATATGTTGGAAATCATGCACATCCCAAAGGTTCAATTACTGAAGCTTATGTTGTCAATGAGGAATTAACTTTTTTCTCAATGTAAAACTTGATTCAACTGACCCAAAAGGAAAGATGATCGGGTTGAATCTCACACCATCCGAGAATATTCTATGTATAAGGTCATCAATCATCCATTTGGCAAAAGAATAGTTACGCTCATAAACTCACAGTTGAAGAGAAAATTCGAATGGTACATCTTGAACAATTGTACCGAAATCGAGGATTATATGCATGAGCATATGAATGAGTTGAAAAGACAAGGTGGTTCGAATTTCCAACATAAATAAGAAGCTGAGTTTCCTGAGTGGTTTAAAACTCGGGCTAGTATTTCAACAATTTCTTATAATTATAATGATAAGTAAATATTTATTAATTTAATTGTATTTTATATTTGTATATCAATCAACTACGCTAGTCAACACCTTCAGAGGTCTCCGATGAATTGTAAGCTCTTGCAAACAAAGAAAGTTTTGTTTTATTTTCCTATTTGGGTATAATTGTGAATGAGGTGAAATATAGTGTTCATGGTTGGGATCTAAAGTTTAAAACACAGAGCAGTGGTATTATGGTCCCAAGTGTGGATGATGTAACTTACTATGGAGTGTAGGATGAAATAATTGAATTTTCTGTACATGATGGGTTGTAGCGTTATACTTCTTAAGTGTTGCTGTACCCCAAAATAAGTGTGGACTCAATCATTCAGCTAGGGGTATAGCTGTTAGATAAATAGATGGAAAAATCAGGCGAGTAGAACATCTAGCTAACGTTGACGTGAACAACTCGAGTTATGAATTGGTAGTGCGACATGTAGATAGTCTCCAGATCGCCTCTCAGGACAATAATCCAGTTCGAGACATGTAATGGTCAAATCACCTTTAGGATGCTCTGAACTTCATCCAAACTGAAATTCGTTCACTCTTCAATCTTCAACTCAATGAAGATGTTCAGCTCGTGGAAACCTGGTCATGACGCACAATGAAGGATCCCAAAAGACTTGGAGGTCCCTTATACACTCATTAATTCCCATGCTGTATTACATATTTATTGCCCAAGATAACGGTAGTAATTTCCACAGGAAATCATATCCCTATGTAAATGGGAATTATCTTGATTTATTGTTTACCATATTTATGCACATGGTTTTCCAAACCTGTCTAGGAATATCCACTATAAATATCAAGGATAATGGATAGGAAAAACGACGACATTTTAAAAATATAAAAACTCTGCAGAAATTTTAAGAGATTAATAATATTGTCTCATAAAGTAGGTGGATTTTAACCACTGAACCACGTAAAATTGTGAGTGTGAGAAGTTGTTCATATAATTCATTACGGTTTAGAAAAGAGCACTAATATCTTTGTTATTGGATTTCTTAATCTATTGTTGGCGAAAAACCGTGTCAACAATTTGGTGCTTTCATTGAGAGTTCATTGGTGCTTAATCCTTTACAACGCATGCCCACCAAGAGGCGCATCATACGGCCGTTTCCATTGGAGTTGGCCTAGACTTTCAGCAACGCCCTAGAAAGCAGCAGGTGGGCCAAGACGATATTGGGAGTCCAACGTCACGCCCACCAAATCCTAATCCAGGCTATCTAACAATCATCAAGATGGAGAATGCTCAATTAAGGAGCCATCTCGCTTGGGCTAACTGGCAGTTTGAGGAGGTCCTGGCTTGGTTCCCCCCTTTTGCAACCAACTTCAATGTCAAAAAGAGGAAAAGTGGGTCCCATAGGTCCCAAAGGAATTACCGACCCAATCCCAGTCGTTCTATTAGTACCACAACTCTTAGCTCTGTAACATCAGAGTGAAATCAGCAGAGTACTCAACCTGCTAATCATCACAGTAACCATCATCCCCATGTTAGTCGATCGGTCAGAACTGCGACCCCCAGCTCCATGCCTTCTGAATAGATTCCAAGGAATGTTCACAACAACCTAACAGGGCGAGCTGGGACAAATCTACGGAGACAAGACACCCCGGCAAATCCACATGCGCCACGATCAGAGCCCCTAGCACAGAGGACTTGGGAGATCGGGGTAGAACCAAGGCGAGCTAATTTAGTGCACCCTGATGGAACAAGGATAGCCTTGCCAATAAGGCACCCGCCATTACCAGTTAGACATCCAGCACCACTGCACCCGCAGAGGAACGTTTCAGTTCAAGGGGATAGCAAAAGAAATCCTCCTCTCTCAATGGATATCTATGTCCTGCGGCCTTGTGCAGATAATCCAAGTCATCGATCTTAGCCATGGGTCGTAAGTTTTGCTAACAGAAGCTACTGGATAGGGAGCCAGTGTGGAGGCAGGTTTGAAAGTGACCTGAGGAATCATCTGAGTTCCGCACAAAGTCCTCATTCTGATCCACATCATGACTTGCGTGATCATCAGAATTCATAGAGGAGGTATCCAACCCGCAATGATGATATGAGTTATACTCAACACAGGGGAGGTCCGTCTATCGTACGTGAAAATGGGAATGTCCTACCTAACCAAGCTTGAACTTGGAGGGAAAAAAACCCATCTAACGCGTACAATAAGATGGGGGCTGGCGTTCACCCCCCAGCTAACCTAGAGACCGAAGATCCAGATGAAGAAGCTTTTATCTGGAAAAGAAATTTATGATTGTGATTCTGATGAGGAGCTCGAGCCTTTTGCCCCAAACATTGCAGTAACTCTATATCATGTTGGCTTTAGGATGTCGACCATGCCTACGTTTGATGGAAACTCATATCCATCCAACCACCTCGGGACGTTCAATATGCTGATGTTCGCCCACAGTGTTGGGTTTGACCTAAGATGTATTTTTTTCCCTGCAACTCTGATTGGACCCGCCAAATATTGGTTCAATAAATACAAAATACATTCGATCACCTCATGGAAGAAGTTGTCTTTTGAGTTTAAGATAGCGTTCTGGGCTTCGAAGGAAACTTGCGTTGAGGCCGACTCATTGGCCAACATAAAATAGCAACCTGGTGAGTCTTTGAAAGCATATCTGAGCAAGTTCACCAACGCTGCAGCACGAGCTGGAGATGTTGCTGATAGCTCCAAGCTCATGACAATGAGGACGGGAATCACGATAGGAGGAGATTTATGGTAAGAGATCCAAAAAAAAAAAGTTAAATGTGTAGATGAGTTCCTGGCCCAGGCTCAAGAATGGATAAATTTGGAAAAGGTGCAATTTGTTGCCGCAGGAACCAGCCAGGTCCCCATTCAACCCACCGGAGCGGTAACAGATGTTACAGTTACGACTCAACCTCTTATCCAGAATAATCAGGTGAGAAACAATAAGATGAAACGAAATGATGAGGGCGACCAGAGTGACACAAGCCCAGGGAAAAATTCAAGCCAATCTATGCCACCTACACTGACCTGACTTATACACGGGAACATATTTTCTTGGCGAACTCTAATCGCCTTCCATGGAAGAAAACAGAGCCATTAAGGCACCAAAGGGTGATGAGAGATCCTTCTAAGTTTTTTCGATATCACAATGACATCGGCCATAACATTGTTGATTATCGACAACTGAAGGACGAAATCGAAACTCTCATTCAGGCTGGATTGTTAGCTCAGTATGCTCGAAACCGAGCAGTTCCCAATCAATCAATCGGGAAGAATTCTTGTCTAGCTCTAGAAATTTCGGTTGGTCAACCCAGAGTTTAGATAGATTAGGGAAACCAAGTTGACCCTCCTCCAATAGTAGGGGAGATAAAACCACTATTTCTGGAGGACCCCATTTGGCTGCACGAGCAATGGAGCCCAAAAGAGATATATACAGGAGCTGAAAACCCACAATGAAGTTGAATTTATCCTGGAGCAATGATTATCAAAACAATAATGGTTGGAGAGACAACCAATTGTTTTCACGGAAGAGGACGCTAGTCATGTTCATTTCCCACATAATGATCTGTTGGTGGTAACTGTTCAACTTTCCAACTGAAGGGTACAAACGATATTGGTTGATAATGGGAGCTCAGTAAATGTGCTATTACGGTCCACCCTAGAAAATATGGGATTGTCCGTAACCGATCTTAAGGCGACCTCAATGACACTGTACGGATTCTCAGGTGAAGGAACAGCAGCCATAGGGACAATCGGACTAGTAGTTACATTCGGGGATGATACACGAACTATTTCTAAAATACTCGAGTTCATTGTAATCGATTTTCCAGCTGCGTATAACACAATTTTGAGATGACCCGTGCTGATGGTTTTTGAGGCCATCACCTTGACCGATACCTGGAGATGAAGTTTCCCTCAACTTCAGGTATATGTACCATGAGAGGAGACCAGCTCGCTGCCAGAGAATGCTACATCATTGTCATGAAGGGAAAATCACAACCCCGGCAGCAGGAAATGGTCATAGTCAAGGGAGGAGAGGAGCCCCGAGTAATGGAAGTTACCCATGGGGCGGAAGAACCTCAAGAAGAAGATAATGAGGTCGCCCAATAGGACGAAATTGATCCATGATTAGGCAAGGAAAGGTCTGAGCTCTAAGCTATGGAGGAGCTCGAGGAAATCAGTATCGACCCAGAGACATCTTCAAAAGTTGTAAAAGTTGGGAAAAAACTTGGGGCTAAAAGGAAGAAGGAGCTGGTCGAATTCTTGAGAAAGAACTTGTACGTCTTCACCTGGTCACACGAAGATATGGTGGGAATCAATCCAAGTGTAATAATGCATACTTAGAACTTGGAAAAGAATGTGCCTGCAAAGTCCCAAAAACGCAGGCTTTTGGGGAGTGAATGGTCGGAAGCTTTAGAAGAATAAGTAGCTCGCCTACTTAAATGTGGATTTATCAGGGAAGCAAAATATGTGACTTGGGTTGCTAACCCCGTTTTGGTCCCGAAGCGAAATGGGAAGTGGAGAACTTGCATTGACTTCTCCGTTCTCAACAAAGCTTATCCTAAGGATTGTTTCCCATTACCTAGAATTGATCAGTTGGTAGACGCAACAGCTGGTCATAAGCTCATGTCTTTCATGGACGCATATTCTGGATATAACCAGATTGCAATGAACCCTATCGACCAAGAGCATACCAGCTTTATGACCAAGCATAGCGTATACTGCTACAAAGTTATGCCATTCAGGCTAAAGAATGTCAATGCAACATACAAACGGTTAGTAAACAAAATTTTTGTTAACCGGATCGGGAAAACACATGGAGGTGTGCGTCGATGATATGCTTGTCAAATCAAAGAATACCAGTAACCATTTTTCCAACCCAGAAGAGTGTTTTGGCGTACTAAGGAGGTACGACATGATGTTAAACCCCCAGAAGTTTTGGAGTATTGTCAGGAAATTTTCTGGGGTTTATAGTCAACACAAGGGGGATAGAGGTGAATCTAGAGAAAATCAAATCTTTATTAGAAATTCCTTTGCCTAGGTCGCGTAAAGAAGTACAGAGCTTAACTGGAAAAGTGGCGGTCCTAAACCATTTCGTTTCAAAATCAACTGGCAAGTGTCTCCCATTTTACAACTTGCTCAGAGGAAACTAAAAGTTTGAGTAGACCGAATAATGCGAACATGCATTTTTGACCTGAAAGCTCACCTAGATGAACCCCCCGTACTACCAAAACTGGCAGCTGGAGAATGTTTGCTTATATATCTGGCTGTGACAAAAAATGCAGTCAGCGTTGAGTTAGTTCAAGAGGAGAATTGGGCGCAGAAACCAGTATACTACGTAAGTAAAAGACTTCTTGGAGCTGAGTCTCGATATCCATTAATAGAAAAGCTCATGTTCTGTCTTATTTTGGCTTCAAGGAAGCTCAGACCATACTTTCAGTCCCACACCATCCATGTCTTAACCGATCAACCTTTAAGGCAGGTCTTGCAAAAGCCTGAAATGCAGTCAGCCAGTTTGAGATATGGTATATTCCACGTACAACAATCAAGAGTCAATCCCTCGCTGACTTCGTGGTCGAGTGCACAAATTTTCAGGATGAGCCGATGAGAGAACTGGTGCGGGAGTTGTGGAAAATCTTTGTTGATGGATCCTCTAACGAGAACGGATCAGAAGTTGGGATAATTCTGATCTCAGCTAAGGGGCATCGATTCCATACAACCCTCAGGTTTGAGTTTGAAGCATCCAACAACGAAGCCGAGTACGAAACCCTATTTTCAGGAATAAGGGTGGCGAAAGAACTAAAAGCAAAGGCAATCCAATGTTATAGTGATTCCCAGCTTATGGTTAATCAAATATTGGGGGAGTATCAAGCTCGCAGTATCAAAAAGACGGCTTACTTAGCTAAGGTTAAGGGGGAGTTGTCTGAATTCGAGTTCAGCTCTGTTGAACAAGTACCATGTGAACAAAATTCCAATGCTGACGCTTTAGCTCGACTTTCTACCACCAGAGAGGTGGAAACCATGAATGTAGTCCTTGTGGAGTTCTTGGAACAAACGAGCATAAGGGAAGAGTTGCTTGAGGTCGGAATGATTGATATGAAACCAACCTGGATAACACCCATAATATAATACCTCACAAATGGTAAACTACAGACGATCAATAGGACGCAAGAAAGTTGCTATATCAAGCTCTGCGGTATGTTATGGTTGAAGGGACTCTATATTGAGAGGGAATTTGCTCCTCTCCTGCAATGTGTTCTACCCGAGGAGGCGCAATCTATCCTGCAAGAGATACACAAAGGTTTCTGTGGAGACCATGCTGGGGGGGAAAACTTGGCTCTAAAGGTATTGAGATTGGGCTATTTTTGGCCTACGCTAAAAAAGGACTCGGTCTCGTATGTGCAGAAATGTGACAAGTACCAATGCTTCACCACAATTTCCCGGGCAGTGGTCATTGAGTTAACCATGATCTTATCCCCTTGGATGTTTGCAGTATGGGAGATCGACTTGATTGGTTCTTTACCAATAGGAAAAGGATGAGTTCATTATGCTATTGTCTCCATCGACTACTTCACAAAGTGGGTTGAGGCCAAGCATCTGGCGTTCGTAACCTCGAAGAGAGTCCTGGATTTCATCATAAAGAATATCATATGTCGATTTGGGTTCCCAATGAAGATCGTGTCTGACAATAGAACTCATTTCGATAGTGATCTCTTCATAAACTTTTGTGAGAAATACGACATAACAAAGAGTTTCTCATTGGTAGCATACCCGCATGCTAATAGGCAGGTCGAGGCTGTAAACAAAACCCGAAAGGAAAGCTTAAAGAAGCAGTTATATGAAGCCAAGGAATTATGGCTCGAGCAGCTCCCACAAGTACTATGGGCCTATAGAACTTCACATCGCACCTCCATAGGACATACCCCATTCTCTCTGACCTTTGGAAGTGAGACTATGCTCCTGATTGAGGCACTGGTGACAACCCATAGACAAAAAGCCTTTGATCAAGATCAAAACCCTGAGCTACTCAATGCATCCGTGGATCTGATCGAAGAAAAATGAGAAGAGTCATAATTGCAGCTCTCTCGATATCAGCAAAGAATCACTCGCTACTTCAACTCAAAATTAAAAGGACGCAGACTCAAACTCAGTGATTTAGTACTTCAGAGGGTGTTTTTGGAAAATAAAGATCCCAATGATGGTGTGTTAGGACTGAATTGGGAATGGCCATACCAGATCGTGGAGATCCTACATGAAGGGATCTTTAAGCTAGCTCGGTTAAAGGGAGAAATAGTTCCACTGACCTGGAATGCCTTTCACCTTTAAAAATACTATCAGTAGTAGTCGACGATTAATTTTCTTTAATGTTTTTGGTATTTTCCCATGTTTTTGGTAATGTTTTTTTTTTGGGCGGGGAGGGGGGACTCTAGAATTATTACACCCTGGGTCCTAGGGGGTTCATGCTCTTCTTTCGAGCTGGACTCATCTACAGATTGCCTACAACTGAAAGAGAATATACCCTGACGTAAGGAAGGCCATGTCCTTCGATTCGTACCATATTCCAAAAAAATGGTTGACAAAAAATGGAGGGTATTTTCTTCCACAACAGTTCATCTGGGGTAGCTATGGTCGTAGCATACCACCAGTTGATCCATACATTGGAGAAGGGTTGTGTTCAGGTCCGGGTCAACAGGATGTCGAATCACGAGCTGACGTGGGTTGAATCAAATTAGCCTAAAACTACCAGCAGCCCGATCTAATTTTCTATAAGGGTTACCTTGGCCGAAAGTGTCGGCAGCTGCCCCCAACTCAGCTCGATCTGGGCCCGGATGTTACCCATCTTCAGGGGCTCTTCTCTTGCGAACCAGCGACATGAACTCTTCTCTTGCCAATTATAGACGACCACGTGTTTAACACTCGAGTAGGGGGCAAGCACGATTTCACATGACAGAAGCCTAAAAGCCCCTACTGTGTGTGTGTCAGAAAATGACGACGTCAAGTACGAGCAAGAGCTTGGGGGGGCAAATGTTGTACTCCAAAATAAGTGTGGACTCAATCATTCAGCTAGGGGTACAACTATCAGATAAACACATGGAAAGAGCAGGTGAGTAGAACATCTAGCTAACGTTGATGTGAGCAGCTCGAGTTAGGACTTGGCAGTGCAACATGTAGATAATCTCCAAATCACCTCTCAAGACAATAATCCAGTTCGAGACGTGTAATGACCAAGCTTCGACATACTTTAGCCCGAAGGGCATAACTTTATAACAATATACGTTATTTGGGGTCATGAAGCTAGTGTGTTCCTGGTCCACAGGATTCATCGCGATCTGGTTATATCCAAAATACGCATCCATGAAGGACATGAGCTCGTGACCTTCTGTGGCATCTACCAACTGACCAATCCTTGGCAGTGGGAAACAATCTTTAGGACAAGCTTTATTCAGATCAGAGAAGTTGATGCAGGTCCTCCATTTCCCATTTAGCTTTGGGAACAACACGGGATTGGCGACCCAGATCGGGTATTTTGCTTCACGGATAAACCCGCACTTTAATAGTCGAGCTACTTCTTCCTCAAGAGCTTCAGCTCGGACTATTCCCAAGCGTCTCCGTTTTTGGGATTTTGCAGGCACGTTCTTGTCCAAATTTAAAGTGTGCATGATTACACTTAGGCTTATTCCCACCATATCTTCATGTGATCAGGTGAAAACGTCCAGATACTCTTGTAAGAAATTGACCAACTCTTTCTTCCTTTTATCATCCAGATTCTTCCCAACCTTTACGACTCTTGAAGCTTCTTTTGGGTCAATGTCATCACGTTGGGTGACGTTACTGTCCTCTTCTTGTTGAGGTTCTTCCATCCCGCAAGTAACTTCTACTTCTTGGGACTCCTCACCTCTGTCATTTATGACCATAGCTTGTTACCTGGGTTGTGATTTTCCCTTTATAGAAATGTTATAGCATTCTCTGGCAGCAAACTGATCACCTCTGACGGTGCATATTCCCGCAGCTGAGGGGAATTTTATTGCTAGGTGGCGGAGCGAGGTTATGGCAATCACATTGTATGCAGCTGGAAAATCGATTACCACGAGCTCAAGAAACTTGGAAACAGTTTGTGAGTCCTCTCCCAATGTTACCACTAATCTGATCGTCCTGATGGCCGCTGACCCTTCACCAGAAAACTCGTATAGAGTCATTGAGGTCGCCTTCGAATCTGTTACAGACAACCCCATTTTTTCAAAGGTGGACCTGAAAAAGTAGATTCACAAAACTTTTGTTATCTACTAGTGTCCTCCGGACCCTTCGGTTGGCGAGCTGAACGATTATGACCAATGGATCGTTATGTGGGAACTAGACGTGGCTAGCATCCTCTTTCGAGAAAATGATTGGTTGTTTTTCCAGTCGTTGTTGTTTCGACAACCACTATTCCGGGATGAACTCCACTCTGTTATGGGACTTCAGCTCGTTGATGTACCTCTTCTGGGCCCCGCTACTCATGCCTGCCAATTGAGGTCCTCCAGATATTGTAACGCCCTACTACCTTAGAGCCGTTACTAAGTGAGTTTAAAACGGAAATTGTGCAATTAACTGACTCTACGAGGTTTCTAAAACCAAAGGTGTGACTAAACCAGAAGTTAAGGCTGTAATATTTGAAAATGCTTAGTTTCATTGAAAACATTAAGTATCAGACATCTGGGATCCCAAAATAAGGTTTACAAAATATTTACAACTCAAAAATAGATTTACACTTGGTTAACTATCAAAAGAACAAGTTAATATAGCCATATTCAAAAAATGCCTCCAACCAAAGCAGTCGGGCAGGCCGAACATGTACGCGCCGCCCCCACGCTCTCCATACTCATGGCTGGTTGACTTTTTCTTTGCCTTTACCTGCAACACGGAGCACCCGTGAGCTGAAGCCCAGCAAGAAAACTCAAGCAGTAAATAGCATATGCATATTATATAGTTAACATGTAATCCACAGATAAACAGGTCAACCATCAGACTAAGCAAACACGGCCATGCCGCCCCAAAAGCCTTACCAGAGCCTGGGGTCTCGGTCCTCACCGTAAGGATACCCCATGTATCCATTGGGTCCTACCCTGACTATAAGCACTCCATGTGCTAAGTGTTACTTTCGGCCCCACTGCCGTTCCCGACCTTCGCCGCTCTCGGCCTTAGCCGTTCATTTCACTATAATTACACATATCGTACAATTCGAAATAATCCTTAAAACATATGATAATTCAAATAAGATTATATCCTAGCATGTAATACAGTCTAGGGCCATGCCCTGCAATAACACTATGGGCCCACGCCCTGTTCTCGAGTGCTACAGTTTTCTTACCTTTCAATTCGATAGCTTTGATCACTTGACTCCTCGAGCACGATCCCACTCGAGCCTTAGCGCTCACCTAAACACAATTCATAGGTCAAAGTCATCACCAAACCTCAAGTCCAAAACCTAGCCTCGGGACCAATCCCGAGCCCCCCGGGAAGTCCTAGATCCACAAAACAAGGTGGTGGAATCAAAGCCCGAACCCTAGGTCAAAATCCCTCAAAAATAACCCAAAAACCCCTTTCTGGGAACAGTGTAGCGCTACAGCTCAAAAGAGGGCACTATAGCGCTACAAGCATAACCAAACATCCCCAGAAACAGGGCCTAGCGCTACAGCGCCTAAGGACTAGCGCTGTAGCGCTAGTTGCAGACAGGCAACGCCCAATTTCGTTTTCTGCGATTTCTTTCAACCAATTCAACCCCAAACTTGTCCAAATCTTTCCCAAACCCAAAAACAAACTTATCAATACCTCCCACACATCCCAAGCATCCCAAGAACTCATAACCCAAGCTCATGCAACCTAAAACTCAAAGTCTACCATAGTTAACCCTAAACCCAGAAATTCAGTCAATCATCAAAGTTAAAGACTTAGAATTCATACCGTGGATGGGAATTCGACCTTGAGTTCAGCCCTAGACCTCCTTAGCTTTCTCCTCCTCAACCTTGGCCTGAATTCCCCTAAAATCCCCATCAATTTAGCTTAAATACACAGCTTAAACCAGTCAAACCCTAAAACTGAAATTTCTAAAAACTTACCTCAACTTTTGATGTGTTCTTGCTAATCCCTTGCCAATCTTCAAGTCTAGCTTAGGATCCTTGATGCTCAGCCTACCCTAGCTCTCCACTGAGCTTAACTCCAAGAAAAATGAAGGGAAATGGTGGGAGAACCACAAACCGTTCCTTTTGAGACAAACCCCTCTGTTTTTCTCTTTTTTCTTTTTCTTCCTTTATCTTTCTTTTCTACAGCCTTACAAATCTTTTCTATCAATCCCACTAAGTATAAAGCTTAGATAAACTTATCTCTAATAAGCCTATTGACCAAAATTCCCTCCCTATTAATTCTACATCCTTTTTATCCATGTAGGGCCATTTTAGTCATTTTACCCAATTCCCACTAATTCCTCGAGTGTCTCTAATAATTTCCTGCTTGCTACCCAATACCTGATTAATCACCAAATATATATATATATATATATTCCTCATCATCAAAATTAACCTCAATATATATATCTCTAAATTCCCATTTAAACTCCCCAGGCTTAACCCAAGCCGGGTATAAATTCCCGCTTTGACTTTTCCGCTAATCCGCTCATTCTAGGATCGTCTCGAGTCACAGATCACAGATATCAGTACAGTTGTGCCCAAAATGGCCAAAATTACAATTATGCCCTTTCCACACAATCATGGCCTACATGCATACTAATACACATAGTCATGCATCTCAAATAGTCAAATAGTCATATAACATGCTTTAAATCATAATCATGCATTTAACTCATTAAAGTCACACACATAAATCCCATTATGCCCTCCAGGCACACTAATCAAGGCCCTTAAACCTTATTAGCGAATTTGGGTCGCTATAGATATGGTGGTTATATCTCCCCCTACTATTGGAGGAGGGTCGACCTGACTTGCTTGAGCTCTGGTTTGACTTGTTGGAGTTTCGGGGACTGATTGAGGATTCGGTCTAGCGGGCTGACTATAGACCACCCAATTTCGGGCATACTGGGCCAAAGGTCCCACTCTAATGAAAGTTTCGATCTCATCCTTCAGCTGTCGACAGTCATCAGTGTTATGACCGATATCATTATGGAATCAGCAGAACTTCAAAGAATCTCTCTTCGCCCTCTGGTTCTTCAACAGTTCTGGCTTCTTCCACGGAAGGCGAGCAGAATTTACCAGGAAGATGTGCTCCCTAGTGTCCGTTAGGTCGGTATAAGTAGCGTAAACATGTTTGAATTTCTCCCCAGACTTATTTTTCTTCATTCCGCTCTGGTCGCCCTCACCATTTCCCTTTTGATATTCCCCCCTTGGTTATTCTGGGTAACCGTTTGAGTCGTAGATGAAACGTCCGTTACCACTCCAACGGGCTGGACAGGGAGCTGGCTGGTTCCTGTGACGGAAGCTCGCGCCTCCTCTAGGTTAATCCACGCTTGAGCTCGGGCCAAGAATTCGTCCGCACTCTAAACTCCTTTCCTTTGGAGTTCCTGCCCCCTGACGAGGATTCCCGTCCTCATTGCCATGAGCTTGGAGCTATCATCAACATCTCTAGCTCGTGCAGCAACATTGGAAAATCTACTCAAATATGCCTTCAACGTTTCTCCAGGTTGCTGCTTTACATTGGCCAATGAATCAGCCTCAACTCAAGCTGCATGTGAAGCTCAGAATGCTTTTTTGAACTCGGAGGAAAACTTCTTCCACGAGCTTATGGAATGTCTCTTGTATTGCTTAAACCACTGCCTGGCTGGCCTGACCAAAGTTGCAGGGAATAAAATACACCTTAGATCGAGTCCGACATTGTGGGCCATCATCATGGTGTTAAACATTCCGAGGTGGTCTGACGGATCTCCATCTCCATCAAATTTTGACAAGTGTGGCATTCTTAAGCCTACCAGATATGTGGCCGCCGCAATATTTGGAGAGAATCCCTCAAGCTCATTCTATGAGTCGCAATCGTCTTTGTCATTTCCAGATAAAAGCCTCTTCATTTGCTCTTCCATCAGAGCTAGCCTCTCAAGAGTTTGGTCTTTGGTTCCTAGGTTACCTGGGGGCTGTTCAACAGCTCCCATCCTATCGTATGCATTTGATGGGTTATTGTCCCTCCAAGCTCGAGCTTGGTTTTGTGGGGCATTCCCATTATCACGTACTATGGATGAACCTCCCTCTTGTCAAGTATAACTAACATCTTAATTCCGAGCTAGATTCCTAATCTGAAAATTCAGATGATCACGCAAATCGGGTTATGAATCGTACCGAGGGCTTTGTGCTGAACTCAACTAATTTCTTAGATCACCCTCAGACCTACCACTATGATGACTTTCAGTCCAGTAACTTCCATCTGCGAAGCTTACAGCTCGCGGTTGGGGCCGAGGACCTAGATTTTCAACATGTGTCCGTGGGACGTAGGTATTGACAGATGGAGGAGGATTTCTCCTACTGTCTCCATAAGCTGGAATGTCCCGTGTAGGCTGAGGCGGCGTCGGATGTCTTATAGGTGACAGGGGATGCCTTATTGGCGAGGCAATCCTTGTTCCATCAGGGCGAACTAGATTAGCCCGCCTCTGTTCTACCCCATTGTCTCTAGCTCTTGCGCCTGACGATCCGATCGCGATGTAGGAGGGTTTGCTGGAACATTTTGTCTCTGTGAGCCTGACCCAGCTCCTCCTCGTGGATTTCCATAAGCATTCCTAGGAACCTGTGAAAGAGGCACCGAACTTGGGGTTGCAGTTCTAACCGACCAACTGACATGCTGATGACCCCTATGAGGGCCACTGGGTTGAGCATTCTCGCGATCTCGCTTTTTAGGTATAGAACTTGGGGTGGCAGTTCTGACTGATCGACTTGGTTTGGATTGATTATTCCTGTGGGACTTGTAAGACCCACTTTGCCTCTTTCCAACATTAACGTCGGTTGCAAGAGGGGGTAACCAAGCCAAAACCTCCTCAATCTACCTGTTTGCCTTAACGAGATGGCTTCTCAATTGCATGTTTTCCAATTCGACGGAATTTAGGTAGTCTGGGTTTGGATTCGATGGCAATGACGTCGAACTCCTAGTTTCGTCGTGACCTGCCGGTTGCTTTCCCAAACGTTGTTGGATTTCAGGGCCACGCTCGTTTGAAACAGTGGTATGATGGGCCTCCTGCCCACCAGGATGCTCTATCTCATTATCGTGCATTGAACGAGTGAGCACCATGATAAGAATCGAGTGGGATTTGGATGAAGTACTAATTTTTCTCTCAATGAAAGCACCAAACTGTTAACACGGTTTTTCGCCAACAGTGTATTAAGAAATAATAGGGCAAATTAGTGCTTAATAAACCGTAATGAAAAATAAAATGAATTCACTCAATAACACAATGTTTACGTGGTTCAGTGGTTAAAATCTACCTAGTCCACGAGTCAATATTATTGTTATTTCGCTCTCTATTTTGGCAGAGTTTTGGTATTACAGAATAATGGTCCATTTTCCTGTCCAACATTCCCAGTATTTTATAAGGGAATTCCATGGATAGGTTTGGGTAATCGCGTGAGTCAATCACGCATTTACATAATGATTACATTTAATATAAATAATTCTCATTTATATTGGGATATGATTTGATAACAGGATAACATGTTCCTACTATCTCAGATAATAAATATGACAGTCTGGTCATAAATAAACGTATAAAGGGACTCCGAGTCTCTAGGGATCCACGGGTATGCAATATACTAGAATTACCACGAGCTAGATATCTCCTCCAAGCTCGTGCTTCGACAGCTATTTTAATTATGAGCTCGTGCCTCACAACCATTGCATCCTTAGTTCGGAATAAACTCAGGATGTCTTACACCTCGTATGCCCACTGTGAATCTCGAGTTGTCCACGTGGATAAAAGTAGAAATCATTCTCGGCTATTTCTCCGTATATTATTTTTTCTTTTGATGTGGTAAGCTTTGTGAAGTCCACCTAGATCGGGAAGCTATTTCTTTTGATGAGTGGTTGAAAATGCATATTTATTAGGTATTAATTAATAATTTCAATAAATTAATAAAATATATTTTACAATTAAAAATATTTAGTTTGGATTTGATTTGATTTGATTTTTTTTACAGGAATTATGATGCATTTTTACATATGGAAGAAGAGAAAAAGGAAAGGAATTAAATCTAAAAAATAAAGAATAGATAATTGGTAGTTTTGCAAGAAAAGAGGTCAGGAAAACTACGCAAGCCTTGGAGGACCAGCCCAAAACTCCAACCCAACCCATGTAACTCTTCTCCATGTGCGCCTACCAAGTGGTGGCTCCTTGCGTGCCACGTGTTGCGTCCACCAGCTTCCACCCGCGTGACCCGGTCTGCCTGATTCTTTTTCGTCACCTGCGAATAGCTCTGCCTGCCAGTCGTATTGCCCACCTGCCACCTCGGTCATCTGTGTCCATTTTCTCCACATTCTTCTACATGCAAAATAGCAATTATAATTTTGCAATTTCAAATTTTATGATATAGGTATGATAACTTAAAATTTTGTAATATACCAGTTATTATCTAAAATATATATGGCAATTTTAAACTTTTAGACAAAAATATTCATAACATTCAAATATTTATTCTCTCTCAATATAAATTCTCTCTCCCTCTAACATCTATTATTCTCTCATTCTCTTACTTTCTCTATTATTCTAATTTTGTAGTTCTCGAAAAAATACCAAAATTAAAAAAAAATTATCTGAAATCGACTTTTGAGTGAAAAAATATGATCCTTCAAAATTTTCGTCAAATTTTGGAGATTCATATTTTTTCACTCAAATGTCTGTTTCAGATTTTTTTAAAAAAAATTTGGTATTTTTTTCGAGATCTACAAGATTAGAATGAGAGAAAGAGTGAGAGAATGAGAGGTGTTAAAGAGAGAGAGTTCAAATTGAAAGAAAAAATGAGTGTTTGAATGTTAGGGGTATTTAAAAGTTGAAATTGTCATATATTTTGGATAGTAACTTGTGTTGGCATATTAAAAATTTTGACTAAGTTATCATGTATATAACATAAAATTTTCCTTTTGCAATTATAACAACAAAAATAATATTAATAATAAAAATTATTCAAAATATTATATTTATTATTAATATTTATTTATAAATCCCAAAGTTAGTTTAATTGCATTTTAATTATTTTTTGAGTATTTATAAATAAAAGCTAATTTTCCATAATTTTGATGTAATTTTTAGATAGCAAATTTTAATCTCATTTCTCATCTTTTATCTTTTTTCTCTATAATTTTTATGAGAATGTTAGGATGATATTATAAGCACAATAACTTTGTTTGATACTTTTAAGTAACTATGTGCTTCAAGTTTATATATTTAATTGATTTATTTTATTTCATCTTTTTTTCTTCATCATTTTATCTTTTTTTATATTTACTAATAGTATATAGATCTAGTCAATCTCAACAAAATATATATATATACCCTATCTTTTATTGTATTATTGCAATAGTATAGTGTCATTTTAGATTTTTCATTCCAGTAAAGAATTTAACTAATTAATGTCTTTTTTGTGAATCAAATATCAAATGAATGAACATTTCATATAAGTAAATCTTAATATCTTTCCAACTTATTAACATTTATTACATCACACTTTTATCATATATTTATTTATAATATTTCAATCTAAAAAATAACAAAAGTATCACTTATTATCTTTTTCTCCCATTATTTATCTCTTAACGTTATTTATTATTAACTTTTAACTTTGTCCTTTACCTCTCGTGGAATCAATTATTTTTTGACATTAAACAAATATGCAACAAAACATAACACACCAAAATATTATACACATTCACGTGATTATTTTTTAAAATAATAAATCTCATTATAAATAAATATGATTAGTTAAAAAAATTATTTATACATGTTCATGAATACGTCACAAGCATTGCCCTGTACTATTACTCTCTAAAATAAATTGCAAGGGTATTAGTGTTGTTTTCTGATGGTCCTACCAAAAAATAAGAGTATTTATTTATTTTGCCGAGAAAAGAAACTATAGAAAACAAGAGCACTTGTTTTGTCATTCTGAAATATAAATCTTGTGTCAACTTTTCTCCAATTCCAGAATATGGAGATTCTCCTAAGTATCTATAATGACTAAATGGGTATTCCTCTCTAGAAGAGAGGGTCCTATTTAATCTGTAAGAAGCTTGATTACTCCACTGACCTAATCCAAATTTTGGTCCATCCGAAACAAATATTTCAAATATCCGAAGCTCTTCTTTTATTAAGTTACTACAGTAGTATACCATGTCATATATAGTAATGTTACTCAGCTCTGAAGCTAGGCGGCAATGTTTCTTCTGTGAAATACTCCTTTCGCACAGTCTCCACAGAACAAAATCTCACCTACAAATTAAGCAAGTTACTTCATATGAAATGAAAGTACATGCAAACAGGCATGAGTACGAAAGAGAACAAATAAACCAGGTTTCACATCAAGCTGTTTATGTACAACAGTGAATATGATTTAATGTAGCGTCTTAGCACACTACAGCCAAAGATAGTATCAAAAGACTCGAATCTAAACCATGGGTCATACTCAACAAACGACATCCTTCTTGCTATTGTGAAATCGAGAGGACACAATCAAGTAATAGGTAGTGTGCAATTATGGAAGTTTTTTTTTTTTGAAAGCTTAGATAAGCCACGCCTAGATATAAGATACACCCTCCTAACAATTTTACCAACTGATCTTGGAAAAGAGTACAAGTGTGACTTAGGATATACCTAAACTATGTTTTATGAAGATCATTAGTTTGCTTAAAGTATATGAGTGATAACATGGACTACATACCAGAGATGAATATGATTTGAGTAAGGGTTTTGTAAGCTGCCAGATTGGCTGGAACACAAATGGAGCATCCACGAAGAGAACTTGACCCAGTCGTTTAGGATAATAATAGTAGAATACATCAAACTGCAAGTGTAGAGTTTAAAACAGCAAATGAAATTAGTTTGAATGTGAGCATGACTTTCATGCTTAACAAAACAACAAATAAACCTGAAAAGTATTATCTCAACTACGAGAGCATTTAAGGCAGCATGAACATTTTCCTGGCTAACTGAATATTTCAGCAAGACAAGAATGTACAAACACACAATAAGGAAAGAACAAATGCACAATATAACATACGATAATACATTGTGTAATTATGTCTATATATATATATATATAGAGAGAGAGAGAGAGAGAGAGAGAGTAAAAACAGATGATAATAAAGTGGATCACATGACATGAACAAGGACAAGCAGTTTTGGAAAACCATTACACCATTACTAATTTCTTTCCTCCAACATAAAACTCGAAAAAGGACAAGCAGTTTTGTATGTATTACGTACCAAAAATGTTAAGAATCTTATTTCTGCATTCTCTGTACTGAAGCCCCGAAGATCAAGTATGCCAAGTATGCCTTCTCTCCCTGGTGGTAGTTTACTCAATGCTTTTTCAACCAAAAACACACAGAGCCTCTCATTCTCAACTGTATCATTCACCTGCAACACATTGTTATATAGCTCCAATCAAAATTTCCATGCCAAAGATAGATTTGAGCACCAATAAGATAAGAGGTTACAGATCAATCTGACGATTCTTCTCTAATTACAACAGTACTCTTTTAAGTCTCTGATACAATCTACAATCTGAAGAGCCGTATCAGCTTAAAAGAACTAGTGCATCTTATTAACAACCAAATGGACTACACAACACAGGAACATCATCAAGCACTGGACAATTTTTCTAGGACCCAAATGTTAAGCAATAGCCAATTAGTTACTTGGTTGTTAGTTAGTTATAACTAATTGGCACTGTTAGTAGATTAGTTACAGAATTTGTTAGAGTTAGTTTGTTTAGCTTATCCTCTGTATATAAACTCTTGTATTAGCTGTAGTTTTCTGAGTTTGGTGATAAACTTTTTCTCTTATTTCAATCGTAAAAAAAAATATACAAGTATATATAGAAAAGTGAGATATAAAATTCCCTAGAATTTCTCCTAAAAATCAGGCTCTAGATAATACTCACAACTGTCAGATATACAAAATCACTAAAATAGGAAACTAATCCCTAAGAATCAAATATACAGCTATATACACGTTGTACACAAGCCTAGGTTGATATTCTACACTCCCCTCAAGCTAGGCGATATATGTTCTCTATTCCAAGTATATTACACAGTATGGTGAGATTGGGGCGAAACAACGCTATAGTTAGAATGCCTGCTGCTTGTTGCCCAAAAGGAACATAGTTGAGTGTGATAGTCTTGCTTTCAATTTTCTCATTAATGAAGTGCCTATCAATCTCCACATGCTTAGTCCGATCATGGTGGACTAGATTTTTGGCAATTGCAATTGCAGACTGATTGTCACACATGATCTTGATGGAGTCTAATATTTCAATCCTTAGATCGTTCATCAGCCGTTGCAACCAAATTCCTTCAGAAATGCCTAAGGCTAAAGCACGAAGCTCTGCCTCAGCGCTACTCTAAGCTACCAAAGCTTGCTTCTTGCTACGCCATGTCACTAGAATCCCACAAACAAATGAACAATATCCTAAGGTGGATTTTCGGTCAGAAGGGGATCCAGCCCAATCAGCATCTGTATAAACCTCCAAGGTTCGATTTATTGTTTTCTTGAACATTAGTCCTTTCCCAGGATCCTTCTTCAAGTATCTTAGGATACAGTAAACTGCCTCCAAGTGATCTATTGATGGGTTGCTCATAAACTGACTCACAATGCTAACAGCAAAACTTATATTTGGGCGTGTATGAGTTAGATATACCAGCTTACCCACCATGCGTTGGTACTGTCCCTTATCGGTCGCCAACTCATCTATTCGAGGCATCATTTTAGTATTAGGATCCATAGGAGTTTCAACAGGTTTGCACCCAATCATGCCGGTTTCACGCAAGAGATCTAGAACATATTTGCGTTGAGAAACTGAGATTCCCAGTTTGCTTCGTGCAACTTCCATTCCAAGGAAATATTTTAGAACCCCAAGTCTTTGATCTCGAATTCCTTGGACAATTGACTCTTGAGTCTCATCATTTCTTTTTCATAGTTTCTTGTGAGAATTATGTCATCAATGTAGACTTTTAAGACTGATTCTCTCATTGAGGAAATGTTTCACAAATAGGGTATCATCTGCCTGTGTGTATCCATCCTGTTTAAGAACCTTGGTGAATTTATCAAACCACGCTTTAGGAGACTGTTTAAGTCCATATAATGCATTTTGCAGCTTGCAACTTTTCCCTGTGTCTCCGTTGTCTCAAAGCCACAGGGTACATCCATATAGACTTCCTCAATTAGATCTCCATTCAAGAAAGCATTCTTGACATCAAGTTGGAACAGTGGCCAATCGCTATTAGCTGCAATGGTCAACAAGACACGAACTGTATTAAGCTTTGCCATCGGAGCAAAAGTTTCCTGATAATCAATCTCATATGACTGAGTGAACTCTTTTGTCACTAGTCGAGCTTTGTATCTTTCTATACCCCCATTTGCTTTGTGTTTGACTGAGAATATTCATTTACAGCCTACTATTTTCTTCTCAGGAGGAAGTTACGTTAATACCCAAGTACCATTCTTTTCAAGTGCCATATACTCTTCAAGTGTAGCCTTGCGCCATTCTGGAACCTGTAGAGCCTCATACACCGATTTGGGAATGGTGATTCTGTCTAGGGATGTCACAAATGCCCGAAATGTTGGTGATAAATTTGCATAAGAGATGTAATTGCAAATGGGATGTTGAGTGCATGATCGAACACCTTTTCTTTGTGCAATAGGAAGGTCCAACTTTGGATCATATTCTGAATTTAACTAAGAACCAAAATTTGATTCTTCTTGTAGTTCTTTAGGCTCGACTTGGCTTAGGGGAGGCTCTTGACTTTGCTGATTTGGTACAAGCAGATTAGAATTGTTCCTTCTACCATAAAATTTTATGGCATCATCAAGAAGATGAAGATGTCTAGGATAGTCTATGGGAGATTGGGCAATGATGGACTTTTCTGGTGAGGAAGGGGATGCATGTTGGAGGAAATCTGTTCCTGGACTTGAAACTGGAATCGAGATTGGAGTGTTAGATGGAGAAGATAGAGTAGAGGAAAGTGATGGTTGTTCAAGAAGTGAAGACCAATCCCAATTCTGTGATTCACTTGTGTTCTCCCTTGAATTGCAGAATGGGAGTAGAAGGGGTTTTGCTCAAAGAAAGTGACATCCATGGTGTTATAAAATTTTCGAGTAATGGGAAAGAAGCATTTGTAGCCTTTCTGATTGGCAGAATACCCAAGAAATATGCATTTTAGTGCACGAGCATCAAATTTATCACGGAATTGAGAATGAATATGAACAAATGCAGTGCAACCAATAAGTTTAAAGGGGATCTGGGACACGAGACATGAGGTAGGGTATAGATTTTGAAATATTTGTAATGGTGAGCGAAATCTGAGAACACGAAAAGGCATACGATTGATGAGGTAGGTTGCAATTAGAATAGCCTCGCCCCAAAATTTTTTAGGAAGATTGGTTTGAAATTGCAGAGATCGGACAACCTCAAGTACATGACGGTTTTTCCTTTCTGCCACACCATTTTGTTGTGGTGTGTCAACACATGAACTTTGTTGAACAACACCGTGAGATCTGAGATATGGACCAAGACTTGAATTAAAGAAGTCTTTGGCATTATTAGTTTTAAGGATTTGAATTTATGCTCTAAATTGGGTTTTGACCATCACATGGAATTGTTGGAAGATGTGTTTTGTTTCTGATTTTTCTTTCATAAGAAATGTCCAGCATAATCGTGTATGATCATCTACCAATAGTAAAAACCATCTAACACCAGTCATACTAGGAATACGGAATGGTCCCCAAATATCCCTGTGAATCAAAGAGAATGGGTGACTGGGTTTGTAAGATCGTGGTGAATAAGTGTTCCTAGTATGCTTAGCTAATTGACAAACTTCACAATGAAATAAATTGGGATGTTTATTGATAATTAAGGATGGAAACAAACATTGCAAATGCATAAAGTTTGGATGACCTAGACGAAAGTGCCACATCATGACCTCACTTTCCTTATTAAATTGACTAGCAGACATAAGACTATGACTCAATTGAGATTGATAACTGACAGTACAGTTTGAAAGGTGGTTGACAACTAGAGCATAGAGGCCTGCATGAAAATCAACACTGCCAATCATCCTCCCCGAGCTCAAGTCTTGAAAAACACATGATTTGGAGAGAAATTTAGTTGCATAGTTTAAATCTCGGTTCAATTTACTAACAGAGATAAGATTGCAGTCAAATTCAGGCACAAATAATACAGATTGGAGAGTGAGATTATTTAAGAGACAGACGGTTCCAGTGCCAACCACTTTGGCGCGTGTACCATTCACAATACACACTGCTTGAGGGCTGCTGCAAGAAAAGTAAGTTGTAAAAAGTACCTGTCATATGATCGGTTGCGCCTGAGTCAACAATCCAAGAGGATGAGGAGGATTTGACTGCATGAAGTGCCGCATTGTGGGAGTTTTGTGTGGGAACATTGGCCTTTTGTAGGAGTTGCAGGAGAAATTCTAATTGTTCCTTGCTGAAAGGGGCAGGTGGAAGTGTGTCAGATACGACAACATTCCCTTTTGCTTCGCGATCTCGATTTGGCTTCCAATCGGCAAGTTTCCTTGAAGTGGCCAGGTCGTCAACAATGGTCGCACCATGGGCAGCCTTTTCTGCCTCGATTGTCATTTTGGAAACTACTGCGAGCCACGAACACTCCTAAGTCTGGCAGATTGTCTTTGGCAGCTATAAAGGCTGGCATTTCAGGGGTGAAGGCAGGTTGAGGTTGTCCCAACATAACCTGTTTTCGACTCTCCTCTCTTCGAAAGGCCTCTCGCAAACTAGGGAGTGGCTTGGTTCCAAGAATTCTGCCTCTTACTTCATCAAGAGATTTGTCCAGCCCTTTCAAAAATTTAAAGACCCGTTTTTTCACCACAATCTTTTTGAAATGTGCCCTATCTTCTGTGCACTTCCATTCATGTGTCTCAAATAGATCCAGTTGCTGCCAATAACGAGTAACAGAGTTCTCACCTTGACAAAGGTCCTGGAGTGTGCTTTCCACATGAAAAAACTTAGTTGTGTTCTCACTGCTAGAGAAAGTGTCATGTGTTGCATCCCATATATCTTTTGCCGTGGTGTATAGCAAAATTTTTTCTCCTATTTCAGTTGTCATAGAACTAATTAACCATGACATTACCATATTATTCTCAACTCACCAGGTCTTGTATTCAGCACTAGTGGAATTTGGCTTTGGGATATCTTCTGTAAGGTATTCATCTTTGCTCCTTCCGCTTATGAACATCATCATGGACTGGGACCATTGCAGGCAGTTCTGGCCATTCAATTTGTGAGGGATGATGGAGACAAAATTGCTTTTAGCAGTAGGTGGAGGTAGCCGAGAGATTATAGGGTAGCAATAGAGGGATTAGTCATGGATGACTCCTTGGAGGTTTACTCAAGTTCTGTCATGAGGGGATTGCAGGGATTGATCAGAATGAAGAGGCAGAGAAGTCGTCGGAGAAGGACTGGAGTGGGCAGTGCCAGAGAAGGCAACCGAAGTGAAAAAATAATTAGAAAGAGGATCAGATTGTCACTTCTCTGATACCATGTAGTTTTCTGAGTTTGGTGAAAAACTTTTTCTCTTATATCAATCGTAAAAAAAATATACAAGTATGTATAGAAAAGTGAGATATAAAATTCCCTAGAATATCTCCTAAAAATCAGGCTGTAGATAATACTCACAACTGTCAGATATACAAAATCACTAAAATAGGAAACTAATCCCTAAGAATCAAATATACAACTATATACACGTTGTACACAAGCCTAGGTTGAGATTCTACATTAACAATAATTTATACAATACAGAAAATACTTTCATTTACACAAATCTTTCAATTTTTCTTTCGTTTACATGGTATCAGAGTTTCTTAGCCCTAAACCCCTTTCGTCTTCCTCTTCGTTATTCTGGTTATTTTCTCCATGGCTACTCAATACAGAACTTCCAGCACCACCTCCAAGGCGTTGATTTCGTTCAAGCACGCTCTCACCATCAAACTCGATGATCACAACTATCTGCCATGGAAGCACCAAGTTCTTGCGACAGTGAAAGGCCATCATCTAACTAGTTTTCTCCAAACTGATTCAGCTCCAAAAATGTAAGCCTCCACCACCGATCAAGAACATCGTCAAGTCTCCACCGAGTATCAAGACTGGGAAGCTCAAGATCAACTCCTTTCCAGAATCCTTTCATCAATGAATGCCGCAAATGTCTCTCGTGTGGTTCGACATGAAACTTCTGCTCAAACCTGGGAGGCGCTCAAAGAATATTACACTGCTCAAACTAGAGCCAAGATAAGTCAATTCAAAACTCAACTCAGAAACACTAAAAACAATTCGTTACCAATAAGTGAATACTTACTTAAAATCAAGAATCTTGTTGATTTGTTGAACTCTATTAACCATATGCTCTCTTCCGCTGATCATATTGAAGCTATTTTCAATGGCTTACCCAAGGACTATGACATCTTCTTAACCTCCCACAACACCAGATCTGATCCATTCACTGTGGCTGAGGTCGAAGCTCTTCTCATGGCTCAAGAGGCTCGAAATGAGAAATCAGCCAAAGAACTGGATATTACAATTAGCGAAGCAAATCTTGCAACTCAACATGGATCCAATCAATTTTTTCCCACTCCAAGAGGTGGCTTCGAAAAATTTAGGGGAGGATTTCACGATGGCTATCGACAACCATATTCTGCTCCACAACCTCAATACAGCGGCTACTCTCATAGAGACGATACCTCCAGAAATGGTGGCCATGGTTCAGGTTCTTGAGGTGGCCGTTGGACCAATTTTGGCTATCAAAACAAACTTGTATGTCAACTCTGTCAAAAACCAGGGCACACGGTTCTTCAATGTTTCTACAGGTTTGATAAATCTTTCCATGGGCCAAACACCTTTGCTGGTTCAAGTAACAATAACTCAGCACCAATGCAAGCTATGATAGCCACTCCAGACACAGTTGCTGATCAAAATTGGTATCTAGACTCAGGAGCCACAAATCACCTCACTCTAGATGCTCAAAATGTCATCAACATCTCAAAATATCATGGACAAGATCAGATTCTCGTTGGAAATGGCTCAGGTTTGGACATAAAGCATGTTGGTCATTTCACTTTCTTTTCACCATTTACTTCTAAACATCTTATTCTTGATAATATTTTACATGTCCCAGCCATTACCAAAAATCTATTGTCTCGATTTTCTAAATATAACAAAGTCTATTTTGAGTTTCATGATGACTCTTGTTTTGTGAAGGACAAGCATACCAAGAAGATCCAGCTTGCTGGCAAACTTGATCATGGATTATATGTTATTGATCCATCTCAGATTTATTTTCAGGCATCCTCAAAATGCTCCCAGTATCAAGTCACTTCAGCCACTTCTCCTCAAAAATCACCAACACAATTTCCTATTGTTTTGCTGTGTTCTAGTCAAAATGCATCTACTGTAACCTCTGTGTTTCAATTGTGGCATGGGCGCTTGGGGCACCCTTCAACCAAAATTGTGAAATCTATAATGAACCTTTGTAATGTTCACTCAATCAATAAAAATGATTTTGATTTCTGTTCTGCATGTTGCCTTGGTAAAGCTCACAAACTTCCCTTTCCCACTTCTGAAACAGAAAACACCCAACCCTTAGAATTAATTCACTCCGATTTGTGGGGTCTCTCACCAAGTGTCTCATCTTGTGGTTATAGCTATTACATCAATTTTGTAGATGCATTTAGTAGGTATACTTGGATTTACTTGTTACGTAACAAATCTGAACCCCTTCCGACATTTCTGTTGACAGTTATAAGAAAATAGGTTTTAATGTTTTGATCTTTGGGATTCCTGGGAATAGGAATCGGTACCTATTCTTGTATTTAATGTAATTACTTATGTATTTCCTATATATACCTCTAGTCCTAGGTTGTACAAGATATCAGAAAATAAAATATACAGTAAGAAACAGTTTTTTCCTCACCATTTCATCATGGTATCAGAGCTGTAAGGCTCGATTCTGTCCCCCTCTCAGCTTTCCTCCATTTTTTCCGGCGGTCGTCCCTCCTTCCAGTCGCAAACCAATCCGGCGACACTCCAAGCCTCCGGCGAAGTCATTTGGCACCTGCTCCGGTGCTCAACCTCCAGTCGCTCCTCTCCGGCGTCATCTCCAGCGTCTCGGCCAGTCCATTCCGGCGGCAGTCCAGTCCGGCGGCACTACAGTCGGACCCCCGTAGCCCTCAGCAGCTCTCGGCTCCACTCTCGGCACAGAAGCTCTCAGCCCCGTAGCCCTCCTATAGTCTCTCTGTGATGTCGAACAGTGAGGAGGTTACTTCTTAAAATATTGGGCCTCACTCAACCCAGCCCAATGAAGGTAACCCTAACCCCAACTCAGCCCACGCTCAGCCAAGTCAGCCCATTGGGTCTATGGGCTCTCTTTATAACCTTGATAGTGGTTCACTTAATATTACAGCCCATAAACTTGATGGCAAAAATTATTTACAATGGGCCCAATCTGTCAAACTTGTTATTTGTGGTCGTGGTAAATTAGGATACATTACTGGTGATCTCCCTGCACCTCTTTTCAATGATCCTACATACAAGGTATGGCAAGCTGAAAATTCTATTGTACTTGCATGGTTAATTAATTCAATGGACTCAAAAATCAGCCGCAGATATCTATTCTTTAAGACTGCTAAGGAGGTGTGGGACGCTGCCCGGAAAATGTATTCTGACCTTGGTAACGCCTCTCAGATTTTCGAAATTCGTACCAAGCTTAAAGAAATCAAGCAAGGTAATCAAACTGTTACCCAATATTTTTCCGACTTACAAGACTTGTGGCAGGAGCTCGATTTGTATCTGGATACCACACCACTATGTGCTAACTGCACTACAATCCAGTGGCAGCAGTTAGAGAAAGAACGGGTCTTTGACTTTCTTACGGGGTTAAACAGTAATCTTGATGAAGTTAGAGGTCGTCTGGTAGGTCGTGCCCCATTTTCTGACACTGAAGAAGCCTTCCCTGAGGTTAGACGTGAAGAAGCACGTCGTCGTGTCATGCTCACTACTCCTGACCTGCAGCCCATTGAAAGCTCAGCTCTCGTATCAAAATCTGGCCCTCCACCACATGGCAGATCCACTCCCGACCCTCGACCTAATCGTAAGGGTGATCGACCTTGGTGTGATCACTGCCAACGTCACGGTCATACTCGATCTACTTGTTGGGTTATTCATGGTAAACCACCCAATTGGACCCCTCGCCGCCAAAATGAAAGAAAGGCCTATCAAACTTAAACTGAGAGTACCAATGATCAGAATAGTGCTGGTACCCCTTCATTCAGTAAGGAACAACTTGCCCACCTATACACTCTTTTGAGTCAATCATCCATAAAACCCAGTTCCGGTCCTGAGACTCATAGTGCATCTGTTGCACACTCTGGTAATTTTTCTTCCACCTCCAACACACCATGGATCATCGATTCGGGCGCCACTGATCACATGACAGGTTTACCACATTTGTTTGATACTTATTCTCCATGTTCCACTAAATCTAGTGTCACAATTGCAAACGGCACCCATTCTCCTATTATTGGAATAGGCACTATTAAATTATCTGCTGACCTCATTCTTAAATCAGTACTTTATGTTCCTTCTTTGAAATGCAATTTAATCTCTGTCCAAAAATTAACCAGTGATAATCATTGCTTCGCTAAATTCATGTCAAATTCTTGTCAATTTCAGGATCTATCATCGGGGAGGATGATTGGCAGTGCTAGGGTTCATAACGGACTTTATTTCTTTGAAGGACAACATCCAGTTAACGAGCTCTCTTCTCTACTACGTTTGGGTTCAAGTTCTATTTCTAATTCTTGTTCAAGTTCATCGTTTGTTTCAAACTCTGTTTCAAAAACAATTATGTTATGGCATTGTCGACTTGGGCATCCAAGTTTTTTATATTTAAAACACTTATTCCCATCGTTTTTTGTAAATAAGAATATTACTGATTTTCATTGTGATATTTGTCAATTTGCCAAGCACACACGAATTTCATTCCCTCACAAAATATATACACCTTCAAACCCATTCTCTCTAATTCATAGTGACATATGGGGACCTTCCAAGGTCAATACTTCTCATGGTAAGCGATGGTTTATCTCTTTCATTGATGATCACACACGTCTCACTTGGGTCTATCTTCTTAAAAGTAAGTCTGAAACATGCCAAATTTTTCAGAACTTTCATCAAATGATCCAAACACAATACCAAACACCTATAAGAATACTCCGTACCGACAATGGTACTGAATATTTCAATACCACTCTTGGTCCCTATCTTCTCAAAAATGGGATTGTCCATCAAAGCTCGTGTGTTGATACTCCGCAACAGAATGGAGTTGCTGAACGCAATAATCGCCATCTCTTAGAAGTAGCTCATGCTCTTATGTTCACTATGCATGTCCCTAAACATCTTTGGGGCGATGCTATCCTTACTGCTGCTTATCTCATTAATCGCCTCCCTAGACGATCCCTTCAGTTCAAAACACCATATTCTGTTCTTCAATCTCTACATCCTCACATCTCTACAAATACTCTACCTGTTAAAGTATTTGGTTGCACTGCTTTTGTGCATGTTCACTCCCACCATCGGAGTAAATTTGATCCTAGAGCCATTAAGACTGTGTTTTTGGGTTACTCTCCTACCCAAAAAGGTTATCGGTGTTATTGTCCCATCACCAAAAAAACATTCATCTCATGTGACGTCACATTTTTCGAGGATACTCCTTACTTCACTCCTACATCGCTTCAGGGGGAGTCCAACCATCACCAGCAAGAAGCTCAGTGGTCGTGGGGGTTAGAATTACCCTTAACAACTATTTTTCCATTTACTTCTTCCACTCCACTTTCTTCTGAACCAAATATCCAGACTCTCCCTCCTAAACAAGAAAATCCACCAACCTCTCCTAAAAACACTGAACCAGAAGAACATCCTCAAGACCAAAACATACAGAAAGAGATTCAGGTGTATTCCAGGAGAAATAAACAAGTTATGAATCCTCAGCACAGTCAAACGCCCAATCCGGTGATGGAACCGCTTCCCTCAAAAGATCCAGGTATTCTCCAATCTAACAAACAGTCAGATCTAGATATTCCTATTGCATTAAGGAAAGGAACTAGATCATGTACCCAACACCCCATTTCAAAGTTCATTTCTTACTCAAAATTGTCATCTCCATTTAAAGCTTTCACCTCGAATCTATCAAATATTGTGATTCCCAGGAATATTGAAGAAGCTCTTGATTCTCCTCAGTGGAAAGCAGCAGTGCTTGAAGAAATAAGAGCACTTAAACATAATGGAACGTGGAAATTAGTAGAGTTACCACCAGACAAGAAGGTAATAGGGTGCAAATGGGTGTTCACCGTCAAATTCAATGCAAATGGATCTATTGAGAGGTACAAAGCTCGGCTAGTTGCCAAGGGGTTTACTCAAACTTATGGAATTGACTACACGGAAACATTCGCTCCAGTTGCCAAACTCAACACTATCAGAGTTCTTCTCTCACTAGCGGTTAACATGGATTGGGAATTACATCAGCTTGATGTAAAAAAATGCGTTCTTGAATGGGGAACTTGAAGAAGAAGTGTATATGAGTCAGCCTCCGGGATTTGAAGAATCTCTCAAGACAACCATAGTTTGCAAACTGAACAAATCTCTCTACGGCTTGAAACAATCTCCCCGAGCATGGTTCAATCGTTTCCTGAAAGTTGTCAAAGGGCTTGGATACATACAAGGCCAGACTGATCACACTCTCTTTGTCAAACACTTAGGAAGTGAAAAAATTGCGGTACTAATCGTATATGTTGATGACATAATTATCACTGGTAATCACATTGAGGAGATAAACTCAATCAAAGAAATGTTGGCAAAGGAGTTCGAAGTCAAAGATCTCGGTGCTCTCAAATATTTTCTGGGTATGGAATTTGCTAGAAGTAAAAAAGGTATTTCTGTGTCACAGAGAAAATACACTCTAGATCTTCTAAAGGAGACAGGAATGCTCGGAAGCAGACCCAGCAAAACTCCAATTGAGCTCGGAGACAAAAAGAAAATGTTTGAAGGAAGTCCAGTTGACAAGGGGAAGTACCAACAGTTGGTAGGAAAACTCATCTACCTCTCACATACTAGACCCGACATTGCTTTTGCAGTGAGTCTAGTCAGTCAATACATGCATGATCCGTGTCAAGGATATCTCAATGCAGTGTATCGAATTCTGAGATATCTCAAGCAAACTCCAGGAAAGGGTCTTTTTTTCAGGAAGACAACTGAGAGAAAAGTTGAAGTGTTCACAGATGCAGACTGGGCTGGTTCAATTGATGATAGAAAGTCTACATCTGGATATTGCACAATGGTATGGGGAAATGTAACCACATGGCGAAGTAAAAAGCAAACTGTGGTTGCAAGAAGCAGTACAGAAGCAGAATATAGAGCCATGGCTCATGGAGTGTGTGAAGCTATATGGATCAAACGTCTACTAGAAGAATTGAAGATTAAATATGAAGCCCCTATTCAGCTTTACTGTGATAACCAATCTACTATCAGCATTGCACATAACCCTATACATCATGACAGAACCAAACACGTGGAAGTTGACCGTCACTTCATCAAAGAAAAAATTGACAGAGGAGTTATCAGCATTAGATATGTGCATACTAATCAACAGCTTGCTGATATTCTCACAAAGGGACTATCTGAACAAACATTTGATTTTCTTGTAAACAAGCTTGGACTCATCAATATCTATAGTCCAGCTTGAGGGGGAGTGTTGACAGTTAGAAGAAAATAGGTTTTAATGTTTTGATCTTTGGGATTCCTGGGAATAGGAATCGGTACCTATTCTTGTATTTAATGTAATTACTTATGTATTTCCTATATATACCTCTAGTCCTAGGTTGTACAAGATATCAGAAAATAAAATATACAGTAAGAAACAGTTTTTTCCTCACCATTTCATCAATTTCTCATTTTCAAAAAACAAGTAGAGTTGCAATTTGGGTTACCTATCGATGCCTAACAATCTGATGGGGGTGGGGAGTTTAAAGCCTTTGACAAATTTTTATAACAAATCGGTATCATTCACAAGCTGCCTTGTCCACACACTCACGAACAAAACGGTGTTGTTGAAAAAAACACTGTCATATAGTTAAAAGTGGCTTGTCCTTGTTAGCCCATGCACATATGCCTCTAAAATTATGGGATGAAGCTTTTAGGACAGCTGTGTACTCGATAAATAGACTGCCTATACCCAAACTTCAATCTTTGTCGCCCTTTCAAATTCTATTCCACAAACAGCCTAACTACTCCTCACTCAAAACCTTTGGATGTGCTTATTACCCAAACTTGAGACCCTATAATAGACATAAGTTACAATTTAGGTCTGAACAATGTACCTTTTTGGGATACAGTATCTGCCATAAAGGCTATAAATGCCTAAGCTCAGATGGTAGAGCATACTTGTCTCGTGATGTAAAATCTGATGAGCACACTTTTCCTTTTCTTACAAAGACAGCAAGCTCAAGAGTCTTATCCTCTACTCCTATCATCCTTCCCTCAGCCTCATCACCAATATTGAGTCCTCCTTCGTCCTCCAACACTCCGTCAAATTCTTCCCACTCAAACCAACATGTTGCTATGTCTAATTCTGATTCTTTTTCAACTAACTCTAATCCTAATCTGATTTCTGTTGAGGTTCTTGATACTTGTGCAGCTGAAGTAGGTCTGAATGGTGCAAGTGTTGCCCAAACAGCTGCTGAAGGTCCTTCACACTCCACCAGTCCTATTGCTACAGATGCCATTGTTTCTATTTCACCTCCAACAGCTCCACCAACAAATAATCACTCTATGCAAACCAGGTCCAAGAGTGGAATTCATAAGCCCAAAGTGAATCTCTCTACACTTGTTCCTACATCTGCTCGTGAAGCTTTAAAAGAAGACAAGTGCAAAACAGCAATGCTTGAAGAGTTGGCAGCTTTGCAAAAGAATAACACATGGTCCTTGGTTTCTTTACCTGAGGGAAGACAACCTGTAGGAAGAGAATGCCATTGGCTCCATTAACAAGTACAAAGAACGATTAGTAGCGAAAGGATTCCATCAGCAAGGTGGTTTTGATTTCTCTGAGACGTTCAGCTCTGTGGTGAAACCGATCACTATAAGAGTAGTTCTTACTTTGGCTTTGTCAAAAGGGTGGCCTATTCATTAATTGGATGTAAATACTGCGTTTCTAAATGGCGACTTAAGTGAGGAAGTATACATGCAACAACCTCCTGGACTTGAAGATCTTAGCAAGCCTAATGATGTGTGTCGGCTTCACAAAGCCCTATATGGCCTCAAACAGGCTCCAATGGCCTGATTTGACAAACTTGCTGCTGCGTTAGTGGCTTTTGGTTTTGTTTCCTCTCGAGATGATCACTCATTGTTACTAAGGTACACTCCTACTCACATAACTATGATATTGGTGTATGTGGATGACATTTCAATCACTAGAAGTTGTTCTACCACCTTCTCCTCTTTAGTTTCTTCACTCAATCAAACTTTTACCGTAAAAGATCTTGGTGAAGTTAACTACTTTCTTGGCATAGAGGTCTCGTATACAGAAAATGGTCTTCAACTTTCTCAGTCCAAATATCTTAAAGATGTCTTAGCCCGTGCAAAGATGCAATTTGCTAAGCCCCACTCTTCTCCAATGAACAATGGTCTAAGATTCTCAGCTTTTGGTAGTGATCCGATTGAAAGACCTCAGTTTTATAGATCCATTGTGGGTGCCTTACAATATTTGACAGTAACAAGGCCTGAAATTGCTTTTAGTGTCGATAAGGTGTGTCAATTTATGCACTCTCCATTGCAATCTCATGAGTGTGCTGTGAAGAGAATTTTGACATATCTCTCAGGTACTACAGATCATGGTTTGCACATTAGAAAGTCAAATAGCCTTGACTTAGTGGGGTTTTGCAATGCAGATTGCGCTGCTAATCCTGATGATTCAAGGTCAACAAGTGGGCATTGTGTATTCTTTGGACCCACTCTCATTGCTTGGCAGTCAAAGAAAAAGCAGATCATTTATCCTCAACCGAAGCTTAGCCAACATTACAGCAGAACTTACGTGGATAAAGTCTTTGTTACGTGAACTCAGAGTACCTCCACCTCACTCACCAATAATTTGGTGTGACAATCTCAATACAGTAATGCTTGCTGCCAATCCTGTTCTCCATGCCTGAACCAAGAATATCGAATTGGACTTGTACTTTGTTAGAGAAAAGGTGTTGAGCAAAGAATTAGATGTCAGACATGTTCCTGCTTATAATCAGATTGCAGATTGCTTCACAAAGCCCATTTTCTTAGAGACAATCTCAAAGTTGAATCTCTTTCAACTCTGAGTTTGAGGGGGCTGTTAAGCAATAGCCAATTAATTACTTGGTTGTTAGTTAGTTATAACTAATTGGCACTGTTAGTAGATTAATTATAGAATTTGTTAGAGTTAGTTTGTTCAGCTTATCCTCTGTATATAAGCTCTTGTATTAGCAATAATTTATACAATACAGAAAATACTTTCATTTACACAAATCTTTCAATTTGTCTTTCGTTTACACCAAATAACGATAATCATAATTGCAGGAAAGAAATCTTAACGAGCAACTGTCTCATAGACCCAAAACATTCAAAGGCGAAAACGAGAGCATGTAATTCAACTTTACAACTTACAGACGGAATATGCTTGGATGCCACCACTACGAGCACTGGTCTATCATTGACATCTAGAAAGTCATGTACGTATCCTTTTCCAGTCTCAGCCATTCTTTTTACTGAATCTTCAGTCAATTCGGACACTCCAAATTCTTGACGCCATTTCTTTTAGTTGATGATGGAAAACTCAAAACATAAACTTCCTTTCAAAATCCCATTATATATTTCTCAAAATTTTAATCTGTCATAAATTCATTGTACCAAAAAAAAAAACCTCAAACAAGCTAAGAAATATTAGCTAACAAAAACAAGGAAAAGAAAAACACTTTTGCTTATTAACAATGTTTCAAGTAAATGATTGAGAAAAGATTACATTTTTAGTTATATCTATTGCAAGCGAATTACGGATTCGTGGAGAGGATACAATAGCTTTGGACAATTTGAACACGGTTTCTTCGACAGAAAACTTCCTGTCTTTAAGGAACCAGAGGATCATATCTTCATCATCTCTTCCATTTTTCCCAACCGGAAGATAATGATGATCTTTCTCAAGCTTCTCTTTCACTTCCAGAACTAGCTGCACAGCTTGAAAAGGCCACAAAAGTTGCAACAATAGATTTCAACAGTAATAATTAACCTAATTATTCAATATATGCATCTTTTCTTTTCTTTTCTGGGCAATTAAACAGAAAGAAACGAGAAGAGAAGAGAGAGTAGGAGTGAGAATACCTTGCGAGAATCGTTCCGGATGGAAATGGAGCTCCGAACTGAGAATCTGGTTGTGGTGGTAGCAGGTTTGTGTGAAATTGGAGGGAGAAGAGAATGGCGAAGCGGATTGGGATTACAGAGTCGGAGAGCCATTGAAAATTTGAATTGAAATCAGTGTGATTTTGGCCAACCCAAGTGATAACATAACAGCTTGGTTGAGGTGGGCAATGCAAAGAGGGTGAAACCCGTCCACGTGTATTATATATATTTTATTACATTTGCTATTTTGGTGGAAAAACATTTTTTAACATATATATTTAACATTTAGTTTACATTAATATTTAAATTAAACCACAATTTTAATGAATCAAAATCATACAAAATAAATATGACTGAAGAAAATATAAATATGAAAAGAGGTGATTTTATAAATAATTAGATAATAATATTAATAAAAATAAATTATAAAAAAATACAGTATTTGATGCAAAATTAAGACAGAAAAAATAAATTTTAAAATGTTATAAGAGGTTTATAATAGAGTGAGAAAAAATTAAGATGTCAATAGAATTATCCTAAAACTAGTTTTCCTATACAGTAAAAAATATAAAACTATGACTAGCAGATATGAAGAGCTAGTGTTAAAGAATAATTGTGATTGAATTAGTACATTTTATACATGTATTTTGGACAAATAATAATAGGGAAATTTTAATATATAGGCTTGATAAAAGTTATAATTACAAATAAATACTAGGCATATTAATATTTACAAAATAATGCTAATTTTTTGTACATTACCCAAAATGCCCTTTTCACTTCTTCCTCATTCTCATTTCTCTCTTCTCTCTTCTCTCTTCTCTCTTCTCTCTTCCCTCTCTCTCTCTCTTATTTCACTCTCTCTCACCTCACAACACAACCACCACACTAAATATTATATTTCGAACAGATTTGGACATGATTTTTGGGTTTTTTTTGCGATTTTTTTCAGATCTGAAACTCTGAAATCTGTAAAAAAACGACACTGCTCGATGGTGGTTCGATGGTGCTCGATGCCAGCTCGATGAGACCTTCAAAATCATGATTTTTCATGAAAAAATGACTTAGCTCGATGGTGGTTCGATAGTAGTTCGATAGTGGCTCGATGGTGATCGATGCCAGCTCGATGAGACCTTCAAAATCATGATTTTTCATGAAAAAATGACTTAGCTCGATGGTGGTTCGATGGTAGCTCGATAGTGGTTCGATAGTGCTCGATGGTGCTCGATGCAATTCTTGTAAGAGACATAATTTTTCACTCGGGTATCCGTTTGGGGTGATTTTTTTTTTGATTTTGGGTATTTTTTCAAGATCTACACGTTTGAAATGTTAATATGCACATTTAGGAAGTTTAAAACATAAAAATATACCAAAAGATGTCTTAACCATGAGGTATGTTTGCACTTTTGTATTTTTTACAAGTGTTAAACTTCACAAATGTGCATATTAACATGTCAAACGTGTAGATCTTGAAAAAATACCCAAAATAAAAAAAAAATCACCCCAAACGGACACCCGAGTGAAAAATTATGTCTCTTACAAGAATTGCATCGAGCACCATCGAGCACTATCGAACCACCATCGAGCTAAGTCATTTTTTCATGAAAATCTTGATCTTGAAGGCCCCAGCGAATGGTGGCTCGATGCCAGCTCGATGAGACCTTCAAAATCATGATTTTTCATGAAAAAATGACTTAGCTCGATGATGGTTCGATGGTAGCTCGATAGTGGCTCGATAGTGCTCGATGGTGCTCGATGCAATTCTTGTAAGAGACATAATTTTTCACTCGGGTATCCGTTTGGGGTGATTTGTTTTTTGATTTTGGGTATTTTTTCAAGATCTACACGTTTGACATGTTAATATGCACATTTAGGAAGTTTAAAACATAGAAATATACCAAAAGATGTCTTAACCATGAGGTATGTTTGCACTTTTGTATTTTTTACAAGTGTTACACTTCACAAATGTGCATATTAACATGTCAAACGTGTAGATCTTGAAAAAATACCCAAAATCAAAAAAAAAATCACCCCAAACGGACACCCGAGTGAAAAATTATGTCTCTTACAAGAATTGCATCGAGCACTATCGAACCACTATCGAGCTACCATCGAACCACCATCGAGCTAAGTCATTTTTTCATGAAAAATCATGATTTTGAAGGTCTCATCGAGCTGGCATCGAGCACCATCGAGCCACTATCGAACTACTATCGAACCACCATCGAGCAAAGTCATTTTTTCATGAAAAATCATGATTTTGAAGGTCTCATCGAGCTGGCATCGAGCACCATCGAACCACCATCGAGCAATGTCGATTTTTTGCAGATTTCAGAGTTTCAGATCTGAAAAAAATCGCAAAAAAAACCCAAAAATCATGTCCAAATCTGTTCGAAATATAATATTTAGTGTGGTGGTTGTGTTGTGAGGTGAGAGAGAGTGAAATAAGAGAGAGAGAGAGGGAAGAGAGAAGAGAGAAGAGAGAAGAGAGAAGAGAGAATGAGGAAGAAGTGAAAAGGGCATTTTGGGTAATGTGCAAAAAATTAGCATTATTTTGTAAATTTTAATATGCCTAGTATTTTTTTGTAATTATAACTTTTATCAAGGATACATATTAAAATTTCCCTAATAATATAACTAACTTTCTCTTCTCACAATTCTATTAATAAATATTATTTCTCCTAAATACAATTAGTCTCATAACATTGTCTTGTAATTCATTGCCTAATCACTTCTATGTTAAAATCATTCGTAACATTGAATTGCGTTCAATACTTAGTGGGTTTGAAAAAAAGAGATGAGTAATGAAGAAGAATGTTCCTCCATAAACCACATAGGTATGATACTTCAAAGATATTTATCAGCCACTATGTTGACCATTCTGGATGTATGGGGTTATATACACAAATAATATGACTCTACATCATTAAAATAATTTCACCTATTTTTCATGATTAATATACCATAGTATTACAATTTGAAACACCTGCAATGGTTTTTCTTTTAAAAAGTAATAGCATATCAAGAAAAGGGATGAATAGCATCAAATAACTTTCATCTCAAACTGTCTTTGAAGTTCATAGCACCTACTGTAAAACTTGATGTCGAATAGCTAATGGCACAACCTAATACAAATTGCAATTTCTAATGCTATCATGCTTATGTGCAGTATAAAATAGTACTGCTACTTTCTTCTCTTTAATAGGAATAAGATAAGAAATATCACCAATTGAGTGCCAATGGCAGCAACAAAATAGATATATTCATCACAAAACTATGCCTACAACTGTTAATAGTAGCAATTACTTTCTCAAAACTCCCTTAATTAACATCATAAAAGCTAAGAGAAAAAATAATTGAGTAGACATCATGGTTCAGAAGTCAAACAAACAAGATACTAAAATCTAAACAGAATAACAAATAAATTCAATATTCCCATATATACATGTTGATAATAATACAAGTTCAAACACAATAACATGTTGGAAAAATTATATTTTATATATAATAAATAGCCAATTTAGGCTAATGTGTGAATGGAAAATTGATGCCTTAAATGTGTCCATTGATAGCTGCTAATAAATGCAGATTTGGTCAATGATGTAATTACCATAATAATGGTGAATATTCTTATCGATATCAGAAATTATGGTAAAGATTGTGATTGATCAATATCACTAATTTTGGGATTTTTGGCATTAATTCCCTTGTGTCCACACTTGGTATTCCACCCCATATGAAGCCTATAAAAAGAGGCTTCACCTTTCATTATAGACACACCAACAAAAAGAGTCACTCACTAAAAAGCTCTATTGTCTTCTTCTTCTTTGTTTTTCGTAAGTCTTAAGGTGATAGAGTGAATGTATTAATTCGAGTTCGCTGGAGTAATGAAAGTGGTGTATTCCTCTACTCATTAGTCGTTGTATCCTGGGAAGTGGTTGCTCACGTATCCTTTAACACCAATCAGGTAGAGGGGGCAAATCTGCTTTAAGGAAAGCGTGTTTTACGTGCCTCGGCTTTCTTTTCACTTATCAGTTTTATAATTTATTATTTTGTATTTATTTTTCTATTCTTCAATAATAATATATTATTATGTTTGTTAATTTTCTCCATTCTCTTTATTTAAATTTCTAACAATCTTAAAGTAGATTTGACTCATTTGGAGAAGACGAACATATTGAAGGGCGGAAAATATTTCATTTTTTTTGTTTTGCCATTCAATCAGTGTTGATTAGATTTCTTTATATATGTTTTCACTGTCTTTTTACACTGCCAATTTTATTTATGTATGTATATCCTGTCTACTATATATTTGCACCGTTTTCTGGCAAGGTTAATTATTTTAATTTTGATATTTACAATACATTGTATATATTCAATTTATTTGCCACATTTATTAATCTTGCATATTTTGATTAACATGTACAGTATTTATACATAATATATGTATTTTATTCACTTATTTCATTATTTTATGCATGTTAATTAATAATATATATGGAAGCATGTATACTTAGTATGTTTAGTATTTGATTTTTTATATTGGTATGCATAAGTGTATTTATATTTTTTTTGTCCTTTATATATATATATATATATATATGCATGATATGTACTCGTTTTCTTTTATACTGATATATTTCATGTGATACATATATATACCTTATATATACACATAAAATTATATATATATAATGAATATATATTTTTTGGTATATATATATATACCTTATATAGATATACAATTATATATATATGTATATAATTGAATTTTTTTTTAATGCATGTTATTGCTATCATTACCATCATATATGAGTTATTGATTTATTTTGTCTTACAAAATATAAATTTTAGTTAATAAACACGTTAATTTGTTTATTCTATTGCCATTCTACATTAAACTAATTCTGTTACGAGAATTATGATACAAATATTGATAAACCCATTCTACTATATTATACACATATGCATGAAATTCTATATGTACAGTTACATATATATGTTCACATATATATATTTGTTCGCAGCCTTAAACTGTAATATCCATGTATTTATATTTGTTTATATATTAAATATATTATGCATGCTATATTTACATATTATGTTTAATGGATATGTAGTTTCCATGTGCAAATTTATATTGTTTTACGATATAAATTTATATGTACTTATTTCTCCAAGTATTATGTAACCAATCAGATATGGCTGAAAATATGGATGTCATTGCTACTGGAAGCATTGAAGGATCTCCCCGAACTCCAGCTTCAACCACCAAGGACCAATCTAAGGGTCAGGCTGTGCAAGTTTCGGTACCATTGGTACCAACGGTCTCATCGGTTCTTGTGAACCATAATGAGAAACCGGATAAGTTCACTGGGGTGAACTTTAAAACGTGGCAGCAGAAAATGCTTTTCTATCTGACAACATTGAATCTTGCGAGATTCTTAAAAGAGGATCCTCCCTTTATTGGAGAGGATGAGATAGATGTACAAACTCAGCAAGCAATTGACGCTTAGAAGCACGCTGAATTCCTGTGTAGGAATTATCTTCTGAATGGCCTATTTGACACTCTGTATGGTGTGTACAGTGTGAAGAAAACAGCCAAAGAATTGTGGAACTCTTTGGACCACAAATATAAGGCTGAAGATGCTGGCGCCAAGAAATTTTTGGTTGGTCAATTCTTGAACTTCAAGATGGTAGACTCCAAGAATGTGATAAGCCAAGTGCAAGAGCTTCAATTGATCATCCACGGGATCCATGCTGAAGGAATGGTTTTGAGTGAATCATTCCAAGTAGCTGCAATTATTGAGAAGCTACCCCCTGCATGGAAAGACTTTAAGAACTATTTGAAGCACAAGCGAAAGGAAATGAGTGTTGAAGATCTCATTCTCAGACTTCGCGTTGAAGAGGATAACCAAGGTAATGAGAAGCGAACCTTGAATCCTAATGCTGCCAAGGAAAACTTGATGGAGCATGATAGAGGCTCAAAGGGGAAGAATCCTAAGCACAAGCAAGGGCCCAAGTTGGGACCGAAAGGTGGAATTGCAAAGAAGCCAAAGTTCCAAGGGAAGTGCTTTAACTGTGGCAAGATGGGACATAAATCATCTGAGTGCAAATTGCGCAAGAAGAAAGGCAATGAGACCTATATGGTGGATGCGATATCCCAAGAGGTCGCTGAATTAAACTTATGTGTCGTGGTCTCTGAAGTCAACCTGGTGGATGCGAATCCAAAGGAATGGTGGCTCGACACTAGAGCTACTCGTCATATATGTGCAAACAAGTCAGCATTCTCTGATCTGACTACACTGGAAAATGGAGAGAAGCTCTACATGGGCAACTCGGCAACCTCTGAGATAAAAGGGGAAGGAACTGTATTCTTGAAGATGACGTCTGGAAAGAATGTCAAGCTGCAAAATGTACTGTATGTGCCTGACATTCGTAGGAATCTAATATCTGGAACTCTGCTGAGTGTACATGGGTTCAAGATGGTGTTTGAATCTCAGAAAATTGTACTCACTAAAGCGGGTGTTCCTATTGGGAAGGGTTATGTAAAAGAGGGCATGTGGAAGATGAATGTAATGGCTGTTAAGCCAAATGCTGTTATTGATAATAATAAAGCTAGTACTTCTTCTGTTTACCTTCTTGAGTCTTCAAATTTATGGGATGGTAGACTAGGTCATGTTAATTATAATTCTTTGCGTATATTAATTAACTTGAATCACATACCCACGTTCAATATTGATTCAAAACATAAGTGTGAAACTTGTGTAGAAGCGAAATTAACCAAGTCATCGTTCAAAATAGTTGAAATAGACACTGAACCCCTTGATTTAATTCACAGTGATATTTGTGATTTAAAATTTGTTCAAACAAGAGGTGGTAACAAATACTTTATTACTTTTATTAATGATAGTACAAAGTATTGTTATGTGTACTTGCTAAAAAGCAAAGATGAGGCTATAGAGAAATTTACTCTCTATAAGCAAGAGGTTGAAAATCAACTTAATAAGAAAATTAAGATGATAAGAAGTGATCGTGGTGGTGAATATGTAGAACCATTTAGTGAACTTTGTGCACAAAATGGAATCATTCACGAGGTAACATCACCTTATTCTCCTGAATCCAATGGAGTGGCAGAACGGAAAAAATCGCACTTTAAAAGAGATGATGAATGCCATGTTATTAAGTTCTGGATTACCACAGAACATGTGGGGTGAAGCTATTTTGTCAGCTAATTATCTTTTATATAAGATTCCCCGAAAGAAAGATCAAAAGACACCATATGAATTATGGAAAGGTAGACAACCTTCATACAAATACTTAAAAGTGTGGAGATGTATGGCTAAGGTGATTGCACCATTGCCAAAAAGAATGAAAATAGGTCCAAAAATAGTAGATTGTATTTTCATTGGTTATGCACAAAATAGCAATGCATATCGATTTCTTGTACATGAGTCTAAAAACCCGGACATTCACAAGAATACAATAATGGAATCAAAGAATGCATTATTCTTTGAACATGTATTTCCTTGCAAAGATAATGGGGTTGGACCAAGCTCTTCTAAGCGAACATCTGAAACGATGGATGATCGAGAATAAGAAGAGGAATCTGATGAAGTCCAAGTAGAGCCAAGGTGAAGCAAAAGGGTAAGGATAGAAAATTCTTTTGGACCAGATTTTCTAATTTATATGATAGAGGCAGAACCTCAAACATATAAAGAAGTTGTGAGCTCTATTGAAGGTCCTTTTTGGAAGGAAGCCATAAGGAGTGAAATTGATTCCATCCTGCAAAATCATACTTGGGAACTAGTTGACCTTCCTCCTGGATGTAAACCTTTAGGTTCCAAGTGGATTTTCAAAAGGAAAATGAAAACAGATGGAACAATTGATAAGTACAAGGCCCGATTGGTAATAAAAGGTTACAAACAACAAGAAGGCTATGACTACTTTGATACTTATTCTCCGGTGACGAGAATAAATTCTATCAAGATGATTTTGGCAATTGCTGCATTGCGAAATCTAGAAGTCCATCAAATGGATGTAAAATCTGCCTTTCTAAATGGAGATCTTGATGAAGAAATATACATGGAACAACCCGAGGGTTTTGTAGTTCCAGGGAAAGAAAGGAAAGTTTGCAAACTTGTTAAGTCACTGTATGGACTTAAGCAAGCACCAAAGCAATGGCACGAAAAATTTGATAGTGTCATGATGACAAATGGATTTAAAATCAATGAGTGTGACAAATGTGTGTATATCAAAACCACAAACGAGGGATACATCATTCTATGTTTGTATGTAGATGACATACTCATTGTTGGAAGCAACCAACGAATGGTTAAATCCACCAAAACAATGTTAAACTCAAGGTTTGACATGAAGGATATGGGACTGGCTGATGTAATTTTAGGGATAAAAATTATAGGGACGCCAGATGGACTCAGTTTGAGTCAGTCACACTATGTGGACAAGATACTTGACAAATTCGGTAAAGATGATTCTAGAATTTCCAGAACACCAATTGATACAAGTCAGCATCTATCCAAGAATAATGGTGAAAGTGTGTCCCAAGTAGAATATGCTAGAGTAATAGGAAGTCTAATGTACTTGATGAGTTGTACTAGACTAGACATTGCCTATACTATAAGTTCTTTGAGTCGATTCACGAGGAATCCAGGTGTTGAACACTGGAAAGCAATTGCAAGGGTACTTAGGTACTTAAGGTATACTCGTGACTATGGGCTAAACTACACAAGAGATCCAGTTGTGCTTGAAGGATACACTGATGCAAGTTGGATATCTGATATTCATAACTCAAAAGGTACTAGTGGAAATGTCTTCACTCTAGGTGGTGCAGCAGTTTCATGGAAATCTTCGAAACAAACTGTAATCACTAGATCTACAATGGAATTTGAGTTTGTTGCTCTAGATAAATGTAGTGAAGAGGCAGAATGGCTACGTAATTTCCTAGAGGATATTCCAGACTGGCCTAAACCTGTGCCTGCAATATGTATATATTGTGATAATCAAGCAACAATTGGCAGAGCAAAGAATGTTCTATATAATGGTAAGTCAAGACATATACGTCGACGACATAATACCATTAGACAATTGATCTCAACTGGAGTTGTCTCAATTGACTATGTGAAGTCAAAAGATAATATTGCGGATCTGCTAACCAAAGGGTTAAATAGAGATCAAGTTGAAAAGACATCAGAAGGAATGAGACTTAAGCCCAGAAGAAATAAGGTAGATATAAAGGAAAACCCAACCTAGTTGACTGGATATCCCAAGATCTAGGTTCAATGGGACAACCTAATTATATAAACCTTGTAAGATCACTGTGGGGACTAACCCTACCCATTATGTTGATGAAACAGTGATTCCCGTTGTGGAAAAATGATAAGCATTAAGCTTTTAATGACCCTTATGCGTCGGAAGTCCGAACGAGGCAATGCGGGATTGTTCTTAATTAAGAGGTCACCTATGTGAGAGAGAAGTGGGGCCGCTTCAAAGGAGAATTGTGGGGGCTAAATTCTCTAAAACCTCTCGCAGAACCAGGCGGATGTTCATGGCCAAAATGAACATAATCATGAGAACCGATATGATGCCAGGAAGATATCTGTGTGAGATATATCATCATTTACATCAACAGCAGACAGTTCAAAGACATCGCGTCCACTGATCAGCTAGTAAGGTAAATATATTTTCACAAGGGAAGGTTCAAAGGTTAACACCCACCTATCCTATGCAGGTATCTACCGTAGAATTCTATCACCGTGTTGAGTCGAGTCGAGTCTTGTCAATTCATTGTGAGTCTTTTCTCTGTGTATTCCTTATCATTGATCAATTTCATTCATGTGGGGGATTGTTGGAAAAATTATATTTTATATATAATAAATAGCCAATTTAGGCTAATGTGTGAATGGAAAATTAATGCCTTAAATGTGATCCATTGATAGCTGCTAATAAATGCAGATTTGGTCAATGATGTAATCACCATAATAATGGTGAATATTCTGATCGATATCAGAAATTATGGTAAAGATTGTGATTGATCAATATCACTAATTTTGTGGGATTTTTGGCATTAATTCCCTTGTGTCCACACTTGGTATTCCACCCCATATGAAGCCTATAAAAGGAGGCTTCACCTTTCATTCTAGACACACCAACAAAAAGAGTCACTCACTAAAAAGCTCTATTGTCTTCTTCTTCTTTGTTTTTCGTAAGTCTTGAGGTGATAGAGTGAAGGTATTAATTCGAGTTCGCTGGAGTAGTGAAAGTGGTGTATTCCTCTACTCGTTAGTCGTTGTATCCTGGGAAGTGGTTGCTCACGTATCCTCTAACACCAATCAGGTAGAGGGGGCAAATCTGCTTTAAGGAAAGCATGTTTTACGTGCCTCGGCTTTCTTTTCACTTATCAGTTTTATAATTTATTATTTTGTATTTATTTTTCTGTTCTTCAATAATAATATATTATTATGTTTGTTAATTTTCTCCATTCTCTTTATTTAAATTTCTAACATAACACAAATAAATAATTGATAAAATGAAACCTTAATAACCATCATTTAAGATTAAAATGAATAAAAATCATTTCGTGCCTAGGGAGCTAATGTTCAAAGATATGGCATGATAATAAGTTCAAAATAGATTTAAATTTTTTTGATATCCTATAATTTCAGTCAAGTGATATTTAAAACATTTATGCAAGTGATAATATAGGCTTTCCATACTTTTTTGAAGCGCTAGGCTACTACAAGGATTGGTAGTTAATGCTCATAAATTAATAAACATAAAATATTTGTAGTTCTAATACTCAACAAGATTATGCAGTCTCTGTATTCATTAATTTATTTGACTGTGTGACTTCACAGAGTGATGGACCTGCATCAAGAGGGAGAAGGAAAAAGGAAAGCAAAATACCCTAGAGGTATTCAAGACACCTCAAAGTCTCCCTAGAGCGAAGCTCATATAAAATCTCACTGCCTCCTCTTATTCTTCCTACTCTCATTTATATATATACACTACTATATTCTAGCTCATCTAATACCCCAATTACAATGACCCATATACCCCCCTTTATTACATAATTACTATCAATATCTAGGTCTATCACATTATCTGATCAATCAAACAAATCACCAAGAAATGATTGAGATTGACCAAAATTTTCTACAAATATTCAAACAATAAAAAAATAAAAAAAAAACACATAAAACTTAATGTGGTTCTTCCTTGAATGCTGATATCCATGGAAAACTCCTTCAACAAGCTTTCCACTATCAAAGATACTCAATCACACCAATTTCCTCTCCAAGAACTAACTCCTTACAGAAGGGCCTCCCAAATTTTAAAGGTTATAGTGAAAATCATTTCATTAACAAATTGATATTCCCTCCCTGATTTATACATCTTTAAAAGTAATTAGTTATTTAGTTACTACTTGTAAAGCTTTCCACCAAATTTGATATAGCAACCACTGTAGCCACGGAACTAATAATACTAAATTGCAAAATTCAATTATGCAATTCTCTCACAATAATCAGTCACAATCAAAATATGATGCAAAACAAGATAACAATCTTCTTCAATTGAAAAGGTTGACACAAATTTAATATAACTGTAAAATTAAAAAATTGTCTGATTTTTTAAATGAATATATTTTTCTAATTATGTGTTAATTTCGAAATTTTATATATGGTAATTGGTGGATTTTGTCACTTTGGGTAAGTATGAATTTTATATTAAATGAATTAACCACGGTCAAGTTTTCCTATTTATTTATGATAACTTTTTCTATAATAAGTATGTTTAATATAATATTGATCACTATGTGTATTTCTTTATTTTAATTGACTTAAATTGAGTAACTTGAAATATCTTTGTACCCAAGTAAGATTAATTCCGAAATGAACCTGGTTTGAAATTAAGTTCAGGTTCGTCCATTTTTTTATGATACAGAATAATCTTCTGTTACATCCAAATTTCTTTGCAGTAAAAGTAATTGAGAGTTATTTATAGAAACTCTCTGATTTGATCTTATTGAGATAAAAAATGAGATTGGCTTTGCTTAGGGTTTCCTAAACTCTATAAATACTAGACCTAAGAAGTAGCTAATCTCATCTCTTCACCATTCTAATGTTTTATATTTTGAAGAGTTCTTTTATATTTAAATAGTAGACTTTGTTCAACTATTTCTTTGTTTGTTTTGCATTGTTTTTTTTATTTTTAAACAGATCATAAAGCTTGTGAACGTGACATACAATCTTCTGGAGAAGATTTCCATAAGTCTCACTTTAGGAGGAAGCGAGCACTCATATAGATCGGAAGGGATTACGTGCTTTTGGTGTTTATAAAAATCAAATTATTAAAGTGAAGTACTTCAAGGTTGCAACAAGAATTTAGAGGGAGTCTAAACTTGTATAATTCAATTTCTTATTGTATTATTGAGACTTTACTAATTGATTTTATCTCTAGGTGTGGCCCCATGGACTAGGTTTTCCGAACCACGTAAAAAACTTCTTGTGTCACGTTACTTTTAGTTTATTTACTTTCTATTCTTATTGTACGATTCATTAGCAATCTATCCTGATACATCAAAATATTTGTCTGATCAAACAATTGTTTAAACTATTCCGCATTAATTAAATTATTTGTTAAATTCAGTTAATAATCTTAAAAAACAGAATTTCATTTGGTATTAGAACGGTTCACTAAACTCTTAGTGAGATCTTGTGGTTATCTTTCCGTTTGTTTGTGTTTTTGTTTGCAACATGTTGTTTTTTGCATAATGGAGTTCTATAACTCGTCCACCATTGCTTAATGATTCTAACTGTCCGTGCTGGAAGGTTAGAATGAAAGACTTCATCAAATCTCAAAATGAGAAGGTGTGGAGATCTGTCTTGACAGGTTGGTCAACACCGATTGAGGTTGACGCAAAAACTGGAGAAATAGCTGTAAAATCTGAGTTAAATTGGTCAATTGTTAATGATTTATTATACAGTTACAATAACAAGGCATTACATGCCTTGTTCAATGGTGTTGGTGAAGGGTATATTAAACTTATATTCTTTTGTGATTCGGCCAATGAAGCTTGGAAAATCCTTCAAACTCAATTTGAAGGAACTACTGATGTCAAGTGTTCTAGGTCTATTATGTTTCAAAAAAAAAAAATTTGAGGATCTTAGAATGCCTGAAACAGAAACTCTTATTGAATTTTATGAGAGATTTTCCGATGTTGCTAACAATTCTTTGCCTTAGGTGAAAATAGATGAATTTGTTTTGATTCGAAAAATTGTTCGTGTTTTACCTGACAAGTTTAGCACCAAGGTGACAGCTATGGAGGAAGCAAAAGATCTTAATTCCATGAAAGTGGAAGAACTAATGGGTTCTCTACAAACCTTTGAACTAAATCAACAGATTAGACAAAAAGAAAAGCTGAATAAGGTAAAAGAAAAAGAAATATATATTGCCTTGAAAAGTTCTGAAAATGTAAGTTCAGATGATGATGATGATGATGATAATGAGTTTGCCTTATTGACAATAAATTTTCAAAAATATATGAAAAATTGGGCAATAAAAAGAATCTTTCAAAATTCTCAAAAAGGGACACATCTTCTAAACCTTCTGTTCCTAACAATAAAAAGGGGGTTCAATGTAGGGAATGTGATAGTTTTTGTCACATTCAGTCAAAATGTGCAAATACCTTGAAAATAAATTAAAAAATATATGAATGCTACTTGGAGGGATAATGACTCAGAAAGTAGTGATGAAAGTGGTGAAAATGTTGCTTTGACATCTGTGTTCTCTAGTCTTCTTTGTTTTTTGCAGAAAAATAAATAACTTGTTTGCCTAAACAATATTATTTCGGTAAATAAAGTTATTGATGATACGACAGGTATTGATGATGTTGCAGACATTGATTCTGATGAATCAGAAGTCAATGAAGACTCACTAGAAGAATCTTACAAAAAAATGTATGATGAATGGATTAAATTATGTACAGTAAATCAGTCAAATGCAAAAAGTATCAAATCTCTTTCTTACAGAAATGATGAACTTGAATCAAATGCTAAAGTTTTTGAAACTGAGAATTTTTATAAAAATGTTGAAATTAACCGTCTGAAAAAGGAGCTTGATCTTATAAAGAAAAACGTTAAGAATTTAATCCAGGATCTACTATTTTTTAGGAGGTCTAGAATGCAGGTTAACAAAACAATGTTGGGTTAGGATCTATAGGGTCTCAATCAAAAGGAAAAACTGTGTTTGTTCAAGCTTATTCTTTACCTATTTTTTCTTCTGATCTAACATTGCAAGCTTCTGATCCATCAACATTCCAAAATGTCTCATCAACAAAGAGAGAGATGGGTAATAATCTTACGTCCTATAAAAGGACTAAGAAATTCATTCTCACTTGCCATTTTTGTAGAGTCAAGGGTCACATTCGACCAAAGTGTTTTACAATGATGATTTTTTTCCAATTCAAATTATTTTCATCATGAGAATTTCAAAAAAGTGCAAAAGAAACATCCTGCGCCTAAACAAAAATGGGTCAAAAAGAATGTGAATAATTGTCTTGCTACATTTACTTGTCATAGAACTCATACATCTATTTCTTGGTACTTTGATAGTGGAAGTTCTAGACATATGACACGTGACAAAAACATTCTCATCAATTTCAAGGCTGTAAATTATGGTGCAATCACTTTTGGTGATGGTGTGGCAGGTAAAGTTCTTGGAAAAAGAATCCTAAATTTGGAAGGGTTACCTAAACTGAAAAATATTTTGGTGGTTGATGGATTGAAAGCTAATCTAATTAGCATAAGTCAGATATGTGATCAAGGAAATTTTGTTAATTTGTCTTGTAATGATTGTAGTGTGATTGATCAAAATGGAAATTGTGTTCTGAAAGGATTCTGATCAGTTGATAATTGCTATACTCTCTCTCAAGATCTATCATGTCACTCAGCCATAAACAATTCAACTGATATGTGACATGTTAAATTGCTCACATTAATTTCAAAAACTTGAAAAAATTGTCAAATGCAGGTATTGTTCAAGGATTACCCAAACTGGGTAAAGAATCTATCGGTAAGTGTGAACCTTGACAACTTGGCAAGCAATTAAAGATCACTCACAAATTTATTTTAGATGTGAATACCTCAAAGATCTTAGAATTGTTTCACATGGATTTAATGGGTCCAAATCAAGTTGAAAGCTTAAATGGAAAAACATACAATTTTGTGTGTAGATGATTCCTCTCGCTTTACTTGTGTTGATTTTTTAAGAGAAAAAATCGGACACTTTTGAAACTTTCAAAACTCTGTGTTTAATGTTAAGATTTGAAAAAGACTGTAATATTGGAAAGATTGTTAGAATGTGTACTGATCGTGGTAAAGAATTTGAGAATGCTGTATATGATGAATTCTGTAAATCTTGTGGTATATCTCATGAATTTTCAGCTCTCAAAACTCCTTAACAAAATGGAGTTGTTGAGAGAAAGAATCACACTCTTCAAGAAATGCAAGAGTAATATTGAATAGAAAGAAATCGTCCAAAAGATTGTGGGTTGAAGCTATTAATATTGTTTGCTACACAATAAACGGAGTGTTCTTACGTCCAGATATTGTCAAAACTCCATATGAGATCTACAAAAGTTAAACGTCCACATTTAAATTATTTCCACATTTTTTGTTGTGTTACATATTGAGAGATCGCGAAAATATTGGAAAATTTGATGCCAAAAAAGATGTAGGTGTTTTTCTTGGTTATTCCATAAACAGTAGGCATATCGTGTGTACAATATGAGAACTCAAATTGTTATGGAATCTGCTAATGTTTTTGTTGACGATGTCAAATATTTTTCAGAATTTTCACTAGAAGCAGAGAGAGACAAATTCATGGAAAACATGCCTGCTGCGTCAGATGCCCATAATGACTTATCAAAAAATTCTTCTGATGCGACAGAAACTAAAACTGCATCATCATCCATGCCATCCGATAAATCCACATTTGAACATGCAGAGGGACAAATGCCGAAAATCATCACTAATTCAATACAGAGGGAACCTTCAACCAGGGTTAAAAAGAATCATCCTGCTGATCTCATTCTGGGAGATTTGGAGGAAAGCATGGGCACAAGGAAAATGTATGTAAATCTCGTCCAATATGTGTGTTTCACATCTTCACTTGAACCAAAAAATGTGAAAGAAGCTTTAACTGATGAGTCTTGGATTAAAGCTATGCAAGAAGAGTTGGAACAATTTTTGAGAGTGGACCCTTGTGCCCAGACCAAATCACACAAATGTCATTGGAACAAAATGGATTTTTAATAATAAAAATGATGAATTTGGCACAATAGTAAGAAACAAAGCTAGATTGGTGGCACAAGGGTACACTCAAGTTGAAGGTGTGGACTTTGATGAAACATTTGAACTTGTTACTAGACTTGAATCAATTAGGATATTATTAGCTATTGCATGTATCACGGGTTTCAAATTGCATCAAATGGATGTTAAATCCGCTTTCTTCAATGACATTTTGAATGAAGAAGCTTTTATTGAACAACCTAAGGGATTTGAAGATCCCCATCTCAAAAAAAAAAAGCCTTGTATGAATTGAAACAAGCCCCACGGGCATGGTATGAAAGATTGACACAATTTTTGGTGTCTCATGGTTATTGTAGAGGTGGAGTAGAAAAAACATTTTTCATTAAAATATCAAGAAAGACATAATTATTGCTCAAATATATGTTGATGATATTGTGTTTGGTTCTACATCTAACTTTGAAGTGCAGGAATTCGTCCATCAAATGGAGGAATTTGAGATGAGTATGGTGGGTGAATTAACCTATTTTTTAGGTTTGTAGGTCAAGCAATTGGAAGATGGTACTTTTATATCTCAGAGTAAGTATGCCAAGAACTTAGTAAAAAAGTGTGGGCTTGACACTGCAAAACATACCAAAAAATCCCATGGGTACAACAGTCAAATGGACAAAAGATTAGAATAGAGTTAAGGTAGACCCCACCTTATATCGAAGCAGGATTGGTAGTCTTTTGTATCTCCTTGTTGGTCGTCCTGATATATGTTATAGTGTTGGGGTGTGCACTAGGTACCAAGGAAATCCAATGGAGTCTCATGTGACTACTGTAAAAATAATTATTAGATATGTTCACAGTACTCTAGAATATGAGATTTGGTACTCTAATGAAACAAATTCTAATCTTGTGTTTTAATGATGCCGATTGGGCAAGTAATGCAGATGACAAGAAAAGCACAAGTGGATGGTGTTTCTATCTGGGGAACAACTTGGTGTCGTGGCATAGAAAAAATCAAAATTTCATATCACTTTCTACTGCTGAGGCCGTATACATTGTTGTTGGCAGTTGTTGTACTCAACTGTTATGGATGAAACAAATGATGGTTGACTATTGAATTGGATACTTTAACTATTTTTTGTGATAACTCCAGTGCAATAAGTATTTCTAAAAGTCATGTTCAACACTCACGCACAAAGCATATTGATATTTGGCACCATTTCATTAGAGAGATTGTTGAGGATAAAACACTGATCTTGGAATACATTGAGACTGACAAGCAAATTGTTGATATTTTCACAAAGTCCCTAGATTCAATTCGGTTTGATTCCCTCATGAAATCCTTGGGGTTTGTAGCATGTAATTTTTGTTTTACTCTTAACTATCTTTCCCTAGTTGCTTATCAAATATTTGTATGACTGCTAAAACAATTTTCAAAGGTTTTTCAAAAAATTTGTGGGTACTTTCTGTTAGATTAATTATTGTTGATATATGGCATGCTAAGTTTGTTGGTTTCAAAATAAAATTTCTTCATAATTTATTTTTGGGAAAAATGCCTACTAAGAGTGTATTGAGCAAAATTAACAAAGTTTCTTTAGTTTCTAATTCCTTTGAGAGAATAGAGCTACCTATGCTAGTGTGTGAAAGCCAGCTTTGAGTAAGTTGAGCCTGTGTAATTAGAGATATGTAGAGGATACACTACCATTGAAAAGAGCAGCGGGAGAAATCCTCCTTCCGCCGGTCCTTCTCGTCGCAGCCGAGAGCACGGGGAAGTCTCGGATCCTCACCCTCAGCAGCGGGCTCCGAGCTTTTCCAACGGAAGTTACTGGACACGGAGCAACAGAAGTGGCATGTCCGGTGGAGACCTGCGTAATCGCTTGAGTTCGGCGCAAAGCCCTCGGGCCACCTCGGGGGCCGACCTTCGAGATCGCCTCAACTCGTAGAGGGGGGATCCAGCTAGAAACGGAAGTCATGCTCACCAAGGGGATGGTCTTTCTGAGGTATGTGATAGTGGGAATGTCCCACCTAACCAAGCTCAGGCTTGGAGGGACAATATCCTGCCTAACGCATACAATGGAACTTGAGTTGTTGTACAGCCCCAGAACAACCAAGGGACTAAGGACCAGACCCTAGAGCGGTTAGCTCAGATGGAGGAGCTAATGAAGAAACTCTTGTCAGAAAAGGACAAGGACGAGTATGACTCGGGGGACGAGCTCGAGCTTTTTTCCCCCTGCATAACGGCCACAACGTACCCGCCAGGATTTTGGATGCCCCATCTGTCCAAGTTTGACAGAGATGGGGACCCTTCAGATCACCTGGGTATGTTCAATACCCTGATGATGGCCCATAATATCGGCCCCGAGCTGAGATGCTTGATCTTCCCTTCCACCTTAATTGGACCAGCTAGGCAATGGTTCAAACAGTGTAAAAAGCAGTCCATTAGCTCGTGGAAGACCTTTTCTGCTGACTTCAAGAGGGCATTTCGAGCTTCCCAAGCAGCCCACGTAAAAGCTGGCACCCTGGCAAACGTGAAGCAGCAGCCCGGGGAACCCTTAAAAGCCTACCTAAGCAGGTTCGCAAACGTTGCGGCCCGGGCTAGGGACGCAAATGATAGTTCTAAGCTCATGGCTTTGAGAACTGGAATCCTCGTTGGGGTTGGGCTGTGGAAAGAAATCTAGAGAAGAGGTGTCAGCACTGTGGATGAATTCTTGAACAAGGCACAGGAGTGGATAAACCTGGAGGAGGCGCGAGCTTCGGTAGCAGGAACTAGCCAAACCCTCGATCAGCCCGTTGGAGTGGAAACGGATGTTGTGAAAACAACTTAAACCGATGCCCAGAATAACCAAGGGGATGGCAGCAAGAGAAAAGGGAATGGCAAAGGAGGCCAACACGGCCCAAAGAAGAACAAACCTGCAGAAAAGTTTAAGTCGATCTACGCGACCTATACCGAGCTCACGAACACTAGGGAACACATTTTCCTAGCAAATTCTGCCCGCCTTCCTTGGAAAAAACCAGAGCCTTTGAAGCATCCGAAGGCCAAGAGGGACCCTTCCAAGTTTTGTAGATTCCACAACGACATTGGCCACAACACCCACGATTGTAGGCACTTAAAATATGAGATCGAGACAGTTATCAGAGCCGGACCTTTGGCTCAATATGCGCGAAATCGGGTTCCTGCCAGTCGGCCAGCTCCAGAAGCTCCGATAACTCAACCCAAGGTCCAGATAAATCAGGATACTCCTCTTGTGATAGGGGGAGAGATATCCACGATCTCCAGAGGCCCCCATTTGGCCGACACGAGCAGAGGTGCCCAAAAGAGGTATGTCAATGAGTTGAAGGCTCATAACGGAGTGAAGTTCGTCCCAGAGCAGCACCTACCCAAACAACAACGACTAGAGAGGCAGCCCATCAGTTTCACCGAGGAGGATGCTAGTCACGTCCAATTCCCCCATAACGATCCACTAGTCATAACTACCCAACTCGCCAACCGGAGAGTTAGGAGAGTACTGGTCGATAATGGGAGTTCGGTGAACCTGTTATTCTGATCTACGCTGGAGAAGAAGGGGCTATCCGTCACCGAATTGAGGGACACCTCCATGATCTTGTATGGATTTTTCGGAGAAGGGTTGGCAGCAATAGGAACAATCAAGCTGGTGATTACCTTGGGAGAGGGACCCCGGCTGTCTCTAAACTCCTCGAGTTTGTGGTCGTCGATTGTCCCGCCGCCTACAACGCTATTCTGGGCCAACCTACGTTGATAGCATTTGAAGCCATAACCTCCATCCGCCATCTTGCTGTCAAATTCCCCTCCTCCACGGGGATATGCACAGTTCAAGGAGATCAGCTCACTGCCAGGGAATGCTACAGCATTTCCATGAAGGGAAAGTCATGACCCGGGCAGCAGGCGATGACCGTTCAGGGCAGGAATGAGGAATCTCAGGAAATAGTACTTATTCCTGAGATAGAAAAACCTCAGAGAGCCAAGGGGGAGGATATCACCTTGAATGATGATGTCGATCCCAGGATAGGCGAAGATAGATCCGAGCTCCAGGCCATCGAAGAACTCGAGGAGGTTAGTATCGACCCACAAGACCCCTCGAAGGTGGTAAAGCTTGGGAAAAACCTATGTAGCGAAAGGAAGGCGGAGCTTATTAGGTTTCTACAAGAAAATCTAGATATTTTTGCCTGGTCTCATGGAGACATGGTAGGGATTAGCTCGAGCGTCATCATGCACACCCTCCACTTGGATAAGAACGTGCTTGCAAAGTCCCAAAAACAAAGGCGCCTGGGCACGACCCGAGCTGAGGCCCTAGAGGAGGAAGTAGCCCGGCTCTTAAAGTGCGGCTTTATCCGTGAGGCAAAGTTCCCGATCTGGGTTGCCAATCCTGTTTTGTTCCCGAAACCCAACGGGAAGTGGCGGACCTGCATTGAATTTTCCGATCTAAACAAAGCCTGCCCCAAAGATTGCTTCCCTTTGCCAAGGATTGACCAATTTGGTAGATGCCACGGCGGGACACGAGCTCATGTCTTTTATGGATGCGTACTCAGGTTATAACTAGATCGCCATGAATTCGGCGGACCAGGAACACACTAGCTTCATGACCCCAACTAACATTTATTGTTACAAGGTCATGCCTTTCGGGCTGAAAAACGCAGGAGCCACATACCAGAGGTTGGTAAATAGGATGTTTACCAATCAGATCGGGAAAAATATGGAAGTGTATGTTGACGACATGTTGGTCAAGTTAAAAACTGCCGATGACCATGTCTCCGATCTAAACGAATGCTTTAAGATTTTAAGAGAATACGGCATGAGGCTAAACCCCCAAAAGTGTACTTTCGGGGTTGCGTCAGGAAAATTTCTGGGTTTCATTGTCAATACCAGAGGAATAGAGGCGAACCTCAACAAGATCAAGTCGCTACTCGAGATGCCATCACCCCGGTCGCAAAAAGATGTTCAAAGTCTGACAGGAAGGGTGGCAGCCCTTAATCGGTTTATTTCCAAATCTATCGACAAGTGTTTGCCATTCTACAACTTGCTCTGGGGAAATAAAAAATTTGAGTGGACCGAAGAGTGCGAACGTGCCTTCCCCGACCTGAAAGCACATTTAGCCTAGCTGCTCGTATTGTCCAAACCAACAGCAGGAGAACCTCTTTTCCTTTACCTAGCTTTCACGGAAGATACGGCTAGCGCCGTACTGGTCCGAGAAGAAGATCGGTCTTAAAAGCTAGTCTATTACATCAGCAAGAGGCTTCTCGGAGCTGAATCCCGATACCCGTTGATGGAAAAGATGGCCTTCTGCCTTATTATGGCCTCCTGAAAGCTCAAACCATATTTCCAGTCCCATTCAATAAACGTCATAACCGATCAGCCTTTAAGGCAGGTTTTGCAGAAACCTAAAGCATCGGGACGTCTGTTGAAATGAGCTATCGAGCTCAGCTAATTTGAGATACTGTACACACCACGAACTGCTATAAAAAGCCAAGCCCTGGCTGATTTTGTAATGACCCAACTACTCAAGACTTTTGGATCATTCACGAAAACTATACATACTAATCTTTAATAAAACTTACAAGTGAAAATACCATAACTTTATTAAGAAATTTGTAAAAATAATAGTTAAACTTACATAAAATTTAGGTTAGGATATGGGATCCCATTGTTTTAAAAACAAAACCAAACATAATTTAAACTAAAAAGGGATTACATAACAAGTGCGGAAAAAAATACATGTAAAACCCATAAAAACAAAACTACATCCTCAAATCGAAACGCTCGGCTCTTGAATCCATTCCACCTCAATACACATTCTCCAAGCTTCCAAGAACCTTTCCCACCACTAAGACTATTTTCCTGCACATATAAACAAAAAGGAATGAGCCTAATGCCCAGCAAGGAAAAATCTAACACATAGTTCATATACATAAATTTCATAAGAAACATAAAAACATAACATAACACTTATATCATACACATACTATAATGGCCATTATTACTTGGGGTCCCATAGACTAAACAAGTCATATGCCCATTAGATTAGTGGGGTCCTACTAGCTAAGCAGGTCATATGCCCATAATCCATTTGGGGCTTGTTAGTCATATGGGTCATATGCCCAAGCCTACAAACATACATAACATAACATAACATATTTCATAACATAAAAACATAAGATAACATATAAAAAGCATATAACATATAAATTCTATCATATTTTCCTTACCAAAATTACCGGGATGTGAGGACAGAGTTGGGACTTTGGAACACTCCTAAAAACCATTTATAACAGGGTGAGTAAATTGAAGAAAAGGGATGAAAGAGATGAAGGAACTATACTTTTAAAAATATACTTACAAAAACCTTTTGCTCAAGAACTTAGATTTTCTAACCAAAATAAGAATAAGGTTAGAATGAGTAGAAGACTATGAGAACTTTTAAAGAAAAAGTACAGAAATGAACTAGAGTTTGGGATACCTTGAAGACTTATAAGACCGATCTAAACCTTGAATCGAAATGCTATAAAATCTTACTTCCCAAGTGTTTGATAAGATTATGATTCCCAACCCAAGTGTTTACACTCTCACACTCACCTAGCAACTTGCAGCCTCTGAACTTAGAGTAAAAGATGAATAATGGCTGGGTACTAGGTCCTATTTATAGAGTTTAGGAATGAAAGGATCTTCATTTATCTTGAATAAAAATAATGGCTTTTTAAGTGAAAATAATTTGAATTATCGTTCAGCAGAGGTTGAAGACTCGTTCAAAAAGATGCTGGACTTATCAAGAGGTTGAAGGGTTGAATGGAAAATGATTTCAAAAACTTGCAAATTATGCTAAGAGGGGCGATATATCGCCCCCTGTAGGCGATATATCGTCTGGGCCAGTATGCCCGAGGCAGTCGTGCATCGTTCCGAGTTTTTCGTATCTTCGTGCTGCGATATATCGCCCCCTATAGCTGCGATATATCGGCACACGCTGATTATTTAAACAAGAAATTACACATTTTTAGCTTAATTTGAATTGAGTAAACAGCCTTGACTAAGCCCTCAAACGTTTTCAAAGCTGCTGACTGACCTTAGAGCATTCAAATTTTACCCTTAATAAATTAAATCCTCAAAATACTTAATCATTATTAAACCCATACATAAAATGTGTTAAAATCCTATTGGTTCTTATCTAAACCTTATAGTATACTAAATATTATCCTCAATATCAGCCATATTAATCAAACCTTAGGTTAAAATTAATATTCTTAAACTATAGGTTAAACTTAGAAAATCTACAAGTACTACTATGAGTGTCCAAATAAATCCCGGTCTGATCCAAAAATCCACATTCATAAAGATAATACTATTGTTGACGCGGTTCTTCGGCAACAGGTAATTAAGAGAAGAAGAGAAAGAGATTAGTACTAAAAATAGAACCGTCGCAGATATGAAATCTTTGTGCCAGAACTAGGTGACTCAAGACACGTTTTTAAGTGGTTTGAAGGTTAAAATCCTTCTACTCCACTAGTCAGTATTATTGATATTCTCTGGGTATTTGGTTTACAAAGTATATAGTTCTTCAAAGACTATTTTTTCCAACCCCTATCAACTCCCAGGGTCTCCTTATTTATAGGAGAAGGCACCTGGAAGTTGGTAGGGAGGTCATCCCGTGACCTTACCATTTGTCATATCAAATTTGTGACATTCATGATTAATTCCTAAACCTGACACACAAGTGTGGTCTAATCAGTATGGAAGGAGATAATGGGCCGCACGGCCCAACCCGTCCGTGGGTGTCTGAATACGCACGTTCCTGCTGCGTGTCCGAGAAGTCAAGGGGATATCGGACACGTGATGGCAGGAATATGCACGTTTATCTTGCGTGTTGACTTCCCATAGGGTCGGAGCTTCCTGAGAAGCTCGTGACCGGAGCAGTTCATAACCCGAGCTGCTCTGTCCGTGGCCTTCGGATGTCATTCTCAGCTCCTGGGGCAACAAATGCGAGCTGGAAATAGGACCCCCTCGAGCTGACAAGGGCCCGTCCTGGAAATAGAGCCTCCGGCCTGCGGGAGCCTCGGACTAAACCAGGTTTAGTCCGAGGCTCGCCCTGCTAAACAGCCCGTGGGAAAACCAGGGCGTACATCTGCCCCCTAAGCTCCTGCTCGTGGTCTATGACGTCAGATACAGGAGACCACAGTAGGGGCTTCTAGACTTCCCCCACAACCCTTTGCATTCCATTCTTTTCGCAGGCGTCTGATACGTGGAACGCCGTGGGTGGCGACGGTACACTCTACGAGAACCGCATTAAATGGCCTAGCCTACTGTCCAGCCGTCGTTTCACATTTTGAGTGGAGGGTCTCCCAAGAGCCTTTTACACGTGATCCTTCCCTTGTATAAAAGGGGGTGGTCATCCCACGCACGGGCCACCTTATCATTCAAAAAAAATTCCCAAATTTCCTTTTTCTTTCTCTGACCTTCCAAAGAATGAAACCCTCATCTCTGCTGTTCTCATCTTCTCCGTTCACGAAGCTTAAGCGTACGAGTTCCTTCAAAGCCTTGGAGGCCACTGTACCAACGAAGCTCCTACCAGCGCAGCAACCTCGCTCACCATCCAACCATATACTGTAAGTTCTTCTGACCCTGTTCACTTTGAAAGCATGCCACTGTAGCTTAGGTAAAAAATATTACTGTAGCCACATGCAGGGGTTTTCTGAGCTGCGTGAATACAGAGGGTGACAGCCCTTCTTAGGTTAGGGCACGCCTGCCATGGGACATCATTTTAGAGTGTGGGTTTCATGGTGTTTCTTCAGGAACGATTTCTGGGTAGGACCTTTAGGAATTTTGGGTGCAAAAATCGGGTAGCTTAGGGAATACGCCTCAAAAGCGGTTTTGCCACGCTTTTCCTGTTGAAACTTTCCCCCCAAGGCATATTTTTACTCTGAGCCCTCTGACACACGAATTCCGAGTAATTTGGGATCTGTTGAGGGCATAGGCGCGTGTTCCTTGGAACGCGTGGCACCACTCTCCACGGGCTGGGCTTACCCCAGCTCGTGTACTTAATACTTGCTTCACTCTCCTGCTTGGGTCGCCTTTTCTAAAGTGTTTTCTTTTGCTCGATAGGCGACCAGATGGCTCCAAAGAGAAATCAGCCACAGAAGAACGTGGGAAGTTCGTCTTCCCAGCAGGATAAAGGAAAGGCGGTGATGGCCAGCTCGCCAATTCCTCACTTTGGGTCGGCGGTGGAGAAACAGGCCGAGGTGGCCCCTGACGCGTTTTTCGAGGCGGAGAGAATCATTTCGAAGATAACCGACCAGACAAAGATCACCAAAATCTTCCTCAACCACAACATTCCCCTGGGGATGGCCTCCGTGATCGCCCGACCTGCTGCGGATGGGGAGCGGAGCTGCACGCCGCTCGATGAGTCGTTCGCGGCCTGGAGCGGTGAACACTTCAAGGCAGGGGCCTTCCTCCCCCTGGATCAGTATTTTGCTGATTTCTTGAACTATGTGGGGTTGGCCCCATTTCAGCTCCCCCCCAACTCATACCGTCTGCTGGCGGGATTGAGGTATTTGTTTCAAAAGCATGAGTGGGAGGTCCCCACTCCTGCTGACATTCTATACTTCTTTTGCCTTAAAGCCAGCCCGGACCAGCGGGGGCGAGGCGACGGGTTCTATTACTTAACCCGCTTCCCTAACACAGCAGCAGTCATCGAGCTGCCGAGCCATCCAAACGACTTCAAAGACCAGTTTTTCATGTCAACTGGGTTCCGCAATTGCGACCATCACTACTTCAACCGTCCTCGTAAGTGATCCTTGATTTAGTTCGCCTTTTAAAGGTTATCTTATTTTACCTCCTCCCTTATTCCACTTCTGACTTCAACCAACCTTGCAGCCATCTACGCGAGGACCGAAAAGTCTGTGACCCTCGGGGGTCAATACGATACATTGGCGAACTTGCCCCCCAGTGAGAAAGACTACCGCGTGCTCGTGACGGACGAGACGATGGTATTCTGCAAGCTGATTTTCCCAAATCAGACTTTGAATTTGAAAAGGCCCCGGGGGCCTCCCCCAGCCCGCGACAACAGACCGACCGTCGCGGAGGAGGTCGCAGACGACGAAGGCGAGGAGGAGGGTGAAGAAGTTCCTCTCGTGATGAACAGGAAGAGGACCTTGGAGGTCGCCCAGGGCGAGGAGAGGGTCCAATCCGGAGCAGCCGCGGGTCCTTCCGGCCAAGGTAACCCTTACTTATTTAAGAATGTAGATAGGGCCACCGGAGACCCCCGGCTGGTTAGGTTCAATCCTAGGCAGATCGTCCATCGTCATCAGAGGAATCCGGACCTGGATACGCTCTTACTCCATTGCGTTGACCAGCTCGTGCTGGACAACCAAGAGAGTCGGCCTAAGGGTACCGTAGTAGTAGATAACACCCTAGCTTTTAGGTCGGTCCTTTTTGAGGAGTACGGGACCAACTTACTCACGTGGCCAGCGCTCCAGAGGGGCATCTATGCTCCGGGGATTAGGCAGTACGTAGAAGAGTCCAGCCCCGAGTCAGAGCCGGACCTAGAACCTGCGACAGTTCGCGAGATAATTGTCTTAGGCTCCTCCAGCTCGGGGGGTAGGGCTCCCTTAGTATTCGCTTACTTATTGCCTTTAAACCTTTTGTCTCTTTCTGCATGATTGCTACCTTGTAATAACCATGTTTTTTGTTCTTAGCAGAAGAGATGTCTCAACCCGGAGGTAGTCTACGGGGCGCGGTGTTCGGCGGGAACCCCCCAGCGGGGCCGAGGCTAAAAAGGCTCCGAGAGTCCAAGAGCTCGGCTGGGACCTCCACCAAATCCCCGGCTAAGGAGAAGGAGAAAGCCCCTCCATCCCAGGGCGCAGGGGCGATCCTTCCTGTCGCCAGGACAGAACCCATGCCCCCGCCACCCCAACGATCTCCACTAGCCGTCCAGGACGGGGTAATGGAGATCGGGAATCCGGCCACGGCAGTCCCGGATGTGCTCATCCCGGTCGATCACCAGGACTTGGAGAGGATGCCGGAAGCATTCCGGGGAACGGTATATGAGTCGGCGAGCTATGCCGTCAGCCATTTCTACAAGCTCAAGGAGAAGGAACTCCGGGCAATTGAATCAACGAGCCCGGTCCGAGTTATGGAATCTTCGATGGACATGACCCTAACGGTAAACTGTTCCATTCCTTTAAAGCTTTTAACATTCACACGCCGCCCCCCCCTTTTTTTTTTATAGTTAGTTAATTTGTCCTTCCCTTCTTGCAGGGCATTGCTGCCGCGTACAGAGGCATTGCCAGGACCAAGGCCCAGCTCGAGGGTATGGAGGCTGAGCGCTAGACCGCACTTCAGGAGGCCCAGGAGGCAAAAGACGCGCTGGCGGCCTCCAAAGCCGAACTGAAGAAGATCCGTTCCGAGAACCAAGAGCTTAAAAACTCCCTGACCGCGTCGCGGACGGATCTCGAGGCAGCGAAGACCGAGGCCCAGGCCGCCCTGGAAGCAGAGCGGGTCGTTTCGGAGCAATCCTTACAAGACCTGTTCTATCACTGCTGGTCCCACAATCCGGACGTGGACTTTTCTTTCATGCCCCCGGACCTCTGGGCGTTTTTGTTGCCGAAGCTCCAAGCCCGCCTAAATAAGGAGGCTCCTCCCTCGGAGGCTGGAGAGGCTTCTGCCGCGGCGGAGCAGGACGATACCGCGACCTCCAAAAGGCCAACTGATGGGGCTTAGGATACTTCTCTTTGGGAATTTTGAACTCTTACTTTACATTGTAATAAAAAAATTTATGAGGTGCTTCCACCTCGAGACAATTTGCTCAGCAATTTTAACATATATATATTTTTATGCATTTGGCTACAATTCATCTCTTTATTTCTATGAACTTAGTTCGGGTTAACCGTTATTTATATCCCGGGCTTTTTAGAGAAGGGCCACGATCTATAAATTTTAGTTAACTTCTAAGTTTTCTGACCTGGTTAAAACCAGGAACTTATTTTAAAAAACTTAGTTCGCGTCAACTTTTATCCATATCCCGGGCTCTTTAAAGAAGAACCACGGTCAACAAATTTTAGTTAACTTCTAAGTTTTCTGACCTGGTTAAAACCAGGAACTTATTTTAAAAAACTTAGTTCGCGTCAACTTTTATCCATATCCCGGGCTCTTTAAAGAAGAACCACGGTCAACAAATTTTAGTCAACTTCTAAGTTTTCTGACCTGGTTAAAACCATGAAATTATTTTAAAAAACTTAGTTCGCGTCAACTTTTATCCATATCCCGGGCTCTTTAAAGAAGAACCACGGTCAACAAATTTTAGTTAACTTCTAAGTTTTCTGACCTGGTTAAAACCAGGAACTTATTTTAAAAAACTTAGTTCGCGTCAACTTTTATCCATATCCTGGGCTCTTTAAAGAAGAACCACGGTCAACAAATTTTAGTTAACTTCTAAGTTTTCTGACCCGGTTAAAACCAGGATAGGACTTAGTTTGTGATAACTCTTATCCATAGATAAAAATTAACACCTAAGTCGTTAAGGAGACCTGGTTATATCTAGGTACCATATGCCCCCCAAGTAATTGGGAAAGGGTCTTTCGTGGTTACTTTAAAATTACACTTGCAAATAAACAGAAACATTTGATTTTTATTTATACATGGAAGGTGACCTTCTAGGCCTTACAAATGGATCATTGATAGTATTTCTTTAGGTGGATAGCATTCCAAGTCCGCGGGACCGCCCCTCCACCAAGTCGAGCTAACTTATAAGTTCCCTCTTTGATGACTTCGATGACCTGGTATGCTCCTTCCCAGCTTGGTCCCAAAACCCCATCTTTGGGATCCTTCCCGGCCAGGAAAACTCTCCTCAAGATCAAATCACCGACGCCAAAGGCACGTCTTTTGACCTTAGTGTTGAAGTAGCGAGTGATCTTCTGTTGATAATGGGCGAGCTTGAGTTGTGAATCCTCTCGCCTTTCATCCACTAAGTCTAAGGAATGGCATAGGAGCTCGTGGTTCCCGTCTTGGTCGTAGGACTGGACCCTATGTGACAGGACCTTCACCTCCAGGGGGAGGACTGCTTCACTCCCAAAGGTTAGGGAGAAAGGAGTGTGACCCGTGGGAGTCCGATGTGAGGTCCTATAGGCCCACAGAACTTGGGGGAGCTGTTCTGGCCATATCCCCTTTGCCTCATCTAGCCTCTTCTTGAGGCTCGCCTTCAGAGTTTTATTGACAGCCTCGACCTGGCCGTTCGCCTGGGGATAGGCCACGGACGAGAAGCTTTTCACAATTCCGTGCCTTTCGCAAAATTCGGTGAACAGATCGCTGTCAAATTGAGTACCATTGTCGGAGACGATCTTTTTAGGTAGGCCAAATCGACATATGATGCTTTTAACCACGAAGTCTAGCACCTTTTTCGATGTTATTGTCGCCAACGGTTCTGCTTCGGCCCACTTGGTGAAGTAGTCAATGGCTACCACGGCGTAACGGACCCCGCCCTTTCCGGTGGGTAGGGCGCCTATTAGATCTATCCCCCAAACGGCAAATGGCCAGGGAGATGAAATCATTTTTAGCTTGGTCGGAGGAGCTCGGGCAACCGCAGCGAACCGCTGACACTTGTCGCACTTTTTTACATATGAGATCGAGTCTTTGGACAGAGTCGGCCAGTAATAACCTTGCCGGAGGATCTTCAAGGCCAGGCTTTGCCCCCCAGTGTGATCTCCGCAGAATCCTTCATGAATTTCTTGCAGGATGGCCTTCGCTTCGCTTGGAAGAACGCACCGGAGGAGAGGTAATGAATGCCCACGTCGGTACAGCACCCCCTCGACTAGCGTATACCTCGGAGCTTGATAAAGGACTCGTCGTGCGTCGTTGCGCCCTTCGGGTAACTTGCCCTCGACGAGGTACTCAATAATGGGAGTCATCCAGGTCGGCCTGATGTCAATCATTTCAATATCTGCCTGACCTCCGTCTATGCTAGGTTTCTTCAAGAACTCAACTGGCACCAACCCCAGGGTTTCTGTCTCTCCCGAGGTGGCGAGCTTGGCGAGAGCATCTACGTTGGCATTCTGCTCCCGAGGTATCTGTTCGATCGACCCTCGCCCAAACGCAGACAATTCGGACTTTACCTTTGCCAAATAGGCGGCCATCTTGGGACCCCGCGCCTGATACTCGCCTAGAACCTGATTCACCACGAGCTGGGAGTCGCTGAAGCATTGGACAGAGCTCGCCTTTAGCTCGCTAGCTATCCTAAGTCCAGCTAACAAGGCCTCGTACTCTGCCTCGTTGTTAGATGCCTTGAACCCAAACCTTAGCGCCGAGTGGAATCTATGCCCCTCTGGGGATATCAAAATGATTCCGGCCCCAGAGCCGTTCTCGTTAGATGAGCCATCAACGAAGATCTTCCACGATGAACTTGAGGAGGCGACCTGAGGTGAGTCTTCTGATGGAATCTCATGGAATCCCGCGCATTCTTCCACGAAGTCGGCCAAGGCTTGACTTTTTATGGTAGTTCGGGGAGTATAGAAAATCTCGAACTGACTGAGTTCGACCGCCCACTTTAGCAAGCATCCCGAGGCTTCAGGCTTTTGCAAAACTTGCCTTAGAGGCTGATCGGTCATGACGTGTACAGAGTGGGACTAGAAGTATGGCCTGAATTTTCGCGAGGCCGTGATTAGGCAGAACGCCAGTTTTTCCATCAATGGGTACCTTGATTCAGCTCCGAGGAGTCTCTTGCTGATGTAATAAACCGGTTTCTGAGCCTGGTCCTCTTCTCGCACAAGAATGGCACTAGCTGCGTCCTCAGTTACGGCCATGTACAGGAAAAGAGGTTCTCCTACCTTGGGCTTTGATAGCACAGGCGGTTCAGCCAGGTGCGCTTTTAGGTCGAGGAATGTGCTTTCGCATTCTACTGTCCATTCGAACTTCTTGTTTCCCCGGAGCAGGTTGTAGAAGGGCAAGCACTTATCGGTCGATTTGGAAATGAACCGGTTCAGTGCTGCCACTCTTCCTGTGAGGCCTTGGACATCTTTCCGCGACCGGGGGGAAGGAAGCTCGAGCAGTGACTTGATCTTGTCGGGGTTTGCCTCGATTCCTCGGGTGTTGACTATGAAACCCAAGAATTTCCCCGATGCGACACCGAAAGTGCACTTCTGAGGATTGAGCCTCATGCCATATTCTCGCAGTATGTTAAAGCATTCTTCCAGATCGGCGACGTGGTTGCTGGCAATCTTTGACTTGACAAGCATATCATCACCGTACACTTCCATGTTTTTCCCGATCTGGTCCGCGAACATTCTATTTACCAGCCTTTGGTAGGTATCCCCGGCATTCTTAAGACCGAACGGCATGACCTTATAGCAATAGACATTAGTCGGGGTCATGAAGCTGGTATGTTCCTAGTCTGCTGGATTCATCGCGATCTGATTGTAGCCTGAGTACGCGTCCATGAAGGACATGAGCTCGTGCCCCGCCGTGGCATCCACCAGTTGATCGATCCTCGGTAATGGAAAGCAATCCTTGGGGCAGGCTTTATTCAGGTCGGAAAAGTCGATACAGGTCCGCCACTTCCCATTGGGCTTTGGAACTAACACGGGATTGGCAACCCAAATGGGAAATTTGGCTTCGCGGATAAAGCCACACTTTTTGAGCCGGGCCACTTCTTCCTCAAGGGCTTCGGCTCGGGTTGTCCCTAAACGCCTCTGCTTTTGAGACTTGGCAGGGACGCTTTTGTCTAGGTGGAGCGTGTGCATGATGACGCTTGGACTGATCCCTATCATGTCCTCGTGTGACCATGCGAATACGTCCAGGTTCTTCTTCAGAAACGTAGTTAGCTCCGCCTTTCTTCTATCGCAGAGGTTCTTTCCGAGCTTAACCGTCCGTGACGGGTTTTGCTCATCGATGCTTACCTCCTCGAGCTCTTCAATAGCTTGGAGCTCGGACCTGTCCTCGCCTACTCGGGGGTCAATGTCCTCGCTTAGGGTGAGCTTTCCGCCTTCGGAAATCTGAGGTTTTTCAATCTCGGGAGCCGCCTTGGGTCCCCGAGATTCTTCTTCGTCCTGAACGGCCATCGTCACCTGCCCGGGTTTAGATTTTCCCTTCATGGAAACGTTGTAGCATTCCCTGGCAGCGAGCTGATCGCCCTTGATAGTGCAGATCCCTGTCGAAGTAGGAAATTTCATGGCGAGGTGCCGGACGGAAGTGACAGCCTCGAAAGCAATGAGCGTAGGTCGGCCCAAAATGGCATTGTAAGCAGCGGAGCAGTCAATGACTACGAATTCGAGTAGTTTGGACACTGTTCGGGACTCGTCTCCTAGGGTGATCACCAGCTCAATCGTCCCTATCGCTGCTGATCCTTCTCCTGAAAAACCATACAGCATCATCGAGGTTGCCTTCAGCTCGGAGACGGTCAGACCCATTTTTTCTAAGGTGGACCGGAATAGGAGGTTCACCGAGCTCCCATTGTCCACTAACACCCTCCTTACTCTCCGGTTGGCGAGCTGGACTGCTACGACCAAGGGATCGTTATGAGGGATTTGGACATGGCTTGCGTCTTCCTCAGCGAAGATAATCGGTTGTTTCTCTAATCTTTGTTGTTTTGATTGACGCTGTTCCGGGACGAACTCCGCTCCATTGTGGGCCTTCAACTCATTCACATACCTCTTCTGGGCGCCTCTACTCGTGCCAGCCATGTGTGGTCCTCCAGAGATGGTGGAGATCTCCCCCTCGACCGCGGGGGGAAGGACATCCTGATCTACCCGAGGTCCGGGCTGATTGGCTGGGACCTCCGGAGCGGGTCAACTTGCCGGGACCCTGTTTCGCGAGTATTGCGCCAATGGACCTGCTCGGATTAGAGTCTCGATTTCATCTTTGAGGTGCCTGCAGTCGTCGGTATTGTGCCCGACGTCGTTATGAAAACGGCAGAATTTGGAAGCGTCTCTCTTTCCCTTAGGGTGTTTTAATGGCTCCGGCCTCTTCCAGGGGACTCGCGTAGCGTTGGCCAGGAAAATATTCTCTCTGGTCTGAGTGAGCTCGGTATACGTTGTGAACACGGGCTCGAATTTATCCACAGACTTATTCTTCTTTTGACCGTGCTGGCTGTTTTCACCATTTCCTTTTCTTTTGCTACCACCGGGCTGGTTATTTTGCGCAACGTCGGGAATCGCCGCTATGATCTCTGTTCCCGTCCCAGCGGGCTTCTCGAGGACCTGGCCGGTCCCCGCGGCTGAAGCTTCAGCTTCTTCCAAGTTTATCCACTCTTGGGCTCTGTTAAGGAATTCACTAACCGAGCTGACCCCCCTCCTTTGAATATCCTTCCACAGGTCTCCGCCGACTAGGATCCCGGTCCTCATGGCCATGAGTTTGGAGCTGTCGTCAGCGTCTCTGGCTCGAGCAGCGACATTTGCAAATCTGCTCAAGTAGGCTTTCAGCGTCTCATCAGGTTGCTGTCTCACGTTAGCTAGGGAGTCGGCCTGGACTCGGGCGGCCTGAGAGGCGCGGAATGCCCTCTTGAAGTCAGCCGAAAAGGTCTTCCAGGAGCTGATTGACTGCCTTTTACTTTGCTTGAACCACTGCCTGGCAGGTCCAGTTAGGGTGGAAGGAAAGATCAAGCAACGAAGCTCCGGTCCGATGTTATGAGCCATCATTAGGGTGTTGAACATCCCTAAGTGGTCAGACGGGTCTCCATCCCCGTTGAACTTTGACAAGTGGGGCATACGAAAGCCAGAAGGGTATGCCGTTGCTGCTATATTGGGGGCGAAGAGTTCCATCTCATCCCCTGAATCATATTCGTCTTTTTCCTTTTCCGATAGGAGCTTCTTCATCAGCTCCTCCATCTGAATTAAGCGCTCTAGGGTTTTGTCCTGAGATCCTGGGTTATTCCGGGGTTGTTCAACAGCTCCGGACCCGTTGTACATATTAGGCGGGTTGTTACCCCTCCTATCTTGAGATAGGTCATTTGGGGCATTCCCGCCGTTACGTACTTCGGATCGGACCCCAACTGAGCGGGCCTGGCTACCATCCCTAACTCGATCCTCTCTGTGAGAGTTGAGGCGATCTCGAAGGTCGCCTCCCTGGGTAGTATGGTGACTTTGTGCTGAACTTAGTCACTGGCGCAGGTCTCCTCCCGAGAGATTACTCCGTGTACTACCGGTCCAGCGACTCCTGCTGGACAGGCTCGGGGTGCGTCTTTGGCGGCTCCGACCTGATCCCTCCCCCGGCATCCTGCTGCGCCGGGAGGGCCCGGCTGATGGCGGGTCTCTTCTACTATTTCCGTAGGTCGGGATGTCTCTGACAGGCTGAGGAGACGGATATCTGATGGGAGAAGGAGGATGCCTGACCGGGGAGGCGATCCTGGTACCGTCTGGTCGGACTAAATTTGGTGGGGGCCTCTCGGCCCTGCCAACTTGCTGGTTTCGCGCTGGGCGAGCTGGACGAGGAACTGGACGTTCTTCGGGGACGGGCTGACGTCTCCGGATCTCCTCAGCCCTTCTTTGGGAATTTCCTCGATCTCTTCTGGGCGTCCTCGGGGAAGGCTGAGAGCTAGGGGTTAACGTCCTAACCGAACGGCTGTACTGCTGCTGTCTGGCCCGAGGCATTTCCCTGAGGCTTGCCTCCTGATGGTGTGATGAAGGGGTGGAGTTGGCTGCAGGAAGTCTACCCGAACGGCTATGCCTGGATCGATTACTCCGGCGAGACTTAGGAGCCTCGCCTTGCCTCTCTCCAACGTTACCGTTGGTTGTGAGAGGGGGTAGTCAGCTCATAATATCCTGGATTTGCTGACCAGCTGCTGCTAACTGGCTCCTCAGCTGAGCATTCTCCATCTCCACCGCAGTGTAATAACATGGATTCGGATTAGGCGGCCGGGGCGCTGAACTACCAGTGTCGTCTTGGCCCGCCGGCTGCTTCCCTGGTCTCTGCTGGACTTCAGGAATTTGCTCATCAGGGAGGGCAACATGGTGGGCCTCCTGCCCATCATGCTGTTCTGTCTCATTGCCATGCCTGGACCGAGTGGTCACCATAGTTGTATGTTTGTGGTAGTACTAATCGGACTTGCTCTCAATGAAAGCACCAAACTGTTGACGCGGTTCTTTGGCAACAGGTAATTAAGAGAAGAAGAGAAAGAGATTAGTACTAAAAATAGAACCGTCGCAGATATGAAATCTTTGTGCCAGAACTAGGTGACTCAAGACACGTTTTTAAGTGGTTCGAAGGTTAAAATCCTTCTACTCCACTAGTCAGTATTATTGATATTCTCTGGGTATTTGGTTTACAAAGTATATAGTTCTTCAAACACTATTTTTTCCAACCCCTATCAACTCCCAGGGTCTCCTTATTTATAGGAGAAGGCACCTGGAAGTTGGTAGGGAGGTCATCCCGTGACCTTACCATTTGTCATATCAAATTTGTGACATTCATGATTAATTCCTAAACCTGACACACAAGTGTGGTCTAATCAGTATGGAAGGAGATAATGGGCCGCACGGCCCAACCTGTCCGTGGGTGTCTGAATACGCACGTTCCTGCTGCGTGTCCGAGAAGTCAAGGGGATATCGGACACGTGATGGCAGGAATATGCACGTTTATCTTGCGTGTTGACTTCCCATAGGGTCGGAGCTTCCTGAGAAGCTCGTGACCGGAGCAGTTCATAACCCGAGCTGCTCTGTCCGTGGCCTTCGGATGTCATTCTCAGCTCCTGGGGCAACAAATGCGAGCTGGAAACAGGACCCCCTCGAGCTGACAAGGGCCCGTCCTGGAAATAGAGCCTCCGTCCTACGGGAGCCTCGGACTAAACCAGGTTTAGTCCGAGGCTCGCCCTGCTAAACAGCCCGTGGGAAAACCAGGGCGTACAACTATAATTACTATAATACTACTATCTAACTTAGCTAAGTAAAGTTCTTGGACTCTACAATTCTCCCCTACAAAAAAAGAATTTCATTTTCGAAATTTACTTACCAAATAATTCCGGATACCCGCTTTTCATGTCCTCCTCCAACTCCCATGTTGCCTCTCATTCAGAACTATTACTCCATAGGACTTTGAATATAGGAAAGCTCTTGGACCGTAACTGCTTCATCCCCCTATCTAGGATGCTAACCGATCGTTCCTCGTAACTTTAGTCTTTCTGGAGTGCTATTGTATCGTACTTGAGGACGTGAGATGGGTCTGACACATATTTGCGTAGCATCGAGATGTGGAACACGTTGTGACTATCGGCTAGTGCTGGCGGTAGGGCTAGTCTATATGCAACTGGTCCCACTTTGTCCAATATCTCAAAAGGACCTATGAATCGGGGGCTAAGCTTGCCTTTCTTCCCGAACCGCTTGACACCTTTCATAGGAGATATCTTCAGGAAGACTTGATCTCCCACTTGGAATTCCACATCGCGTCGCTTGGCATCCGCATAGCTTTTCTGACGGCTTTGAGCAGCAAGCATACGCTGTCTAATAAGCGCTACTGCTTCTTGAGCTTGTCTAACAGCTTCGGGGCCTAGAAGCTGCCTTTCTCCTACCTCATCCCAGTGCAACGGTGATCGGCACCTCCTTCCATATAGCAACTCATAAGGTGCCATCCCGATCGTTGACTGGTAGCTGTTGTTGTAGGAAAACTCTATTAATGGTAAGTATTTGTTCCATGATCCTCCGAAATTAAGTACACACGCGCGTAGCATATCCTCTAAAATATGAATCGTACGCTCGGACTGCCCATCTGTCTGAGGATGAAAAGCTGTACTAAGGCTTAACTTAGTACCCATAGCTTGCTTTAAAATTCCCCAAAATCTTGACGTAAACACCGATCCTCTATCTGACACTATCGTCTTGGGGATTCCATGCAACCGTACTATCTCTTGGATGTAAATGTCTGCATATTGGTCTACCGTGTATGAAGTTTTAACAGGCAGGAAATGAGCCGACTTGGTTAGTTTATCTATTACTATCCAAGCGAAAATCATGCTGCTTATTTGTCCTTGGCAGACCCGTCACGAAGTCCATAGCTATATCGTCTCACTTCCATTCTGGTATGCTGAGCGGTTGCAATAAACCTGCAGGCTGCTGATGGTCTGCTTTCACTTGCTGGCATATAAGACACTTAGATACAAATTCTGCTGTGTCCTTCTTCATTCCTGGCCACCAATATACTGCCTCAACATCATGAGTCATCTTAGTTGACCCTGGGTGAACTGAGTACGGGGTACTGTGCGCTTCTTCCAGAATCGTCTTTTTAATACTTTGATCATTTGGCACGCATACCCGATCCTTGTATCTCAATAAACCTTGGCTAGATATTGAGAAATCTATAACCTTGCCTTCTCTGACTGCACCCATATGTGCTGCTAGTGTGTCGTCATATACCTGACCATTTCGTATATCTTCTAGTAGATTCGATTGGATAGACAAGTTAGCCAGCTTGCCTACAACTACTTCTATTCCGGCACTGATAAGCTCCTACTGTAGCGGCTTTTCTATTCTGGATAAAGCTGCTAAATTCCCTTAACTTTTCCTACTAAGCGCATCGGCAACTACGTTCGCCTTTCCTGGGTGGTATAAGATTTCGCAGTCGTAATCCTTTACTAACTCCAACCACCTGCGCTGCCTCATGTTGAGTTCTTTCTGAGTAAAGAAGTCTTTTAAACTCTTGTGGTCCGTATAAATCTCGCACTGTTCTCCGTAAAGATAATGGCGCCAGATTTTTAACGCAAAGACCACCGCTGCCAACTCCATATCGTGAGTTGGATAGCACTGCTCATACTCCTTCAATTGTCGTGAGGCGTAGGCTATCACCTTGTCATTTTGCATCAGCACACAACCCAATCCTTGTTTTGATGCATCGCAGTAGACAACGAACTTATTGTTGGGTGTCGGTACACTGAGTACTGGTGCTGGGCAAAGCTTATCCTTAAGCAACTGGAAGCTTTCTTCACACTTATCATTCCAGTTAATTTTTTGTTGTTTCGGGTTCAGGTTAGTGAGCGGAGTGGCTCTTAGAAAAGCCCTCTGCAAACTTCCTATAATAACCTGCTAACCCTAGGAAGCTTCTTACTTCAGATGCATTCTTTGGTCTGGGCCAATCCTTCACGGTCTCTACCTTTGATGGGTCTACTGCAACTCCGTCTTTCGATTTAATGTGCCCGAGGAACGCCACTTGCGAAAGCCAAAATTTGCATTTCTTGAACTTGGCGTAGAGTTGATGCTCCTTCAATCGCGCCAAAATCAACCTCAAATGTTCCTCGTGCTTTACTTCATCCTTGGAGTATATTAAAATGTCGTTGATGAACACAACGACGAATTTATCCAAGTAGTCTTTGAAGACCCTATTCATTAAGTGCATAAACACGGCTGGTGCATTAGTAAGACCAAAGGACATAACCAAGAACTCGTAATGTCCATAATGAGTCCTAAAGGCTGTCTTAGGAATATCTTCTCCCTTTACCTTGAGCTGATGTTACCCGGACCGTAAATCGATCTTTGAAAATACAGTCGCGCCTCAGAGTTGATCAAACAAATCGTCGATCCGAGGTAGCGGGTATTTGTTCTTAATCGTTACCTTGTTCAGCTCACGATAGTCTATACACATTCGCATACTACCATCCTTCTTTTTCACGAATAGTACCGGAGCTCCCCATGGCGAATGGCTTGGCCTAATAAAACCCAAGTCTAGGAGTTCTTGTAGCTGCGTCTTTAACTCCTTGAGCTCCGTAGGTGCCATCCGATATGGTGCCTTAGAGATAGGCTCGATTCCTGGTACTAATTCTATCGTGAAGTCTATTTCCCGAGTTGGCGGCAATCCTGGCAAGTCATCGGGAAATACCTCTGGAAATTCTTGTATAACACGGACATCTCCAACCTTAAGTGGTGTCTCCCTTTCTACATTTGTGATGCTGGCTAAGAATGCTTGACATCCCTTCTCCATCATTTTCTGAGCTTTGAGAGATGATACTAACGGGGTGCGAAATCCTGAAGCTTATCCCATGAAGCATAATCTCTGGCCGTTAGGAGTCTCGAACATCACCTTCTTGCGTTTGGAGTCGATGGTTGCGCCATGCCGTGCTAGCCAGTCCATGCCTAGTATTACGTCGAAGTCCTTGATCACTAGCTCTATCAGGTCTCCTTCTAGTTCTATGTCCTCAATCTTGATCGGTATGCCTCGTACTATCCGTGATGATAGAACTACTTTGCCCGAAGGCAACTTGGTTACAAACCTAGTTCTAAATCTTTCACAAGGTTTGTCTAGTTTTTCTATCATTCCTAACGAGACATACGAATGAGTGGCTCCCGAATCAAATAATACAAAACATAAGTTATTGAGGATAGAAACCTGACCTGTGACCACCTTGTTGCTAGCATCAGCCTCTCCTTGGGTTAAAGTAAAAACCCTAGCAGGAACCATATTTTCGTCCTTCTTCCCTTCTGGCTTCTGCTGAGGACAATCTCTTTTACGATGCCATTCTTGACCACAGTTAAAGCATTCCTTGGTGTTTGCGCGTCATTCTCCAGGATGCTTCTTCTGACACTTAGCACATGGCGGGTATTCCACGTAGCCCGGCCTATTTCCCCCATTATTCGTACGTGCCCTCTTATCGCTGTTGAATTTCTTGTTATCCGGATGCCGTCTTTTCTGGCTGTTACCGTTGTTGCTGGACTAATTGTTACCGTTATGGTTGTTGCTCCGACTGGTCTGAGGTTGATTCTGCTGTCTAGGTTCAGGCTTTCTGGCTTCCTCTTTACTGACATTAGCCTGCAACCTCTCTACTTCTATTGTCGTCTCAAGAACATCGGCATATGTAGTGTTTCCTGGGTTTGCTAACTTAACCCCCATCTCGATCTTCAGTCGAAGTCCTCTAACAAATTTTTTCACCCTCAGAAAATCAGTTGGAACCATCTCCGATGCGAACTTTGCTAAGCGGTCGAACTGACAAGCATACTCCGCCACTGATAAAGTACCCTGCTTCAAGTTAGCGAACTCCTCAAATCTCGTAGCAAGTACAGTCGAATTGTAGTACTTCTTGTCCAAGAGCTCCACAAATCGAGTCCATGTCATGGCGGCAACATCATGCGATTGCTGGACCAAGTCCCACCATCTCCTGGCATCCTTCTTGAGCAAAGACGAGACGCAGGATATACGGTCCTTATTACTGAGATTCATATGCGTCAGAATCGACTCCACATTCCTTAGCCACTCTTCTGCCTCAAAGGGGTCTGTAGCCCTTTGAAGTTTGGAGCATGCTGCTTGCGGAACCTCTCATACACTGGCTCCATGTTCGGTACTAGATATGGCGCGTAGTTCGTCACTGGCCATCCCCCATATGGACCAACTTTTTGGGGTGCTGGGGCCATTTGCTGTGGCTGCGGCGGAGGCTGAGGCTGAGTTTGATCCTGTTGGTGTTGTTGCTACAAAAGTTCCTCATCTTGCTGTCGCAGTCTAGCGATCTCCGCAGTGTTGTCAGCTGGCGGTGCCGGCGCGTTGCGGCGGGCAGTAGCACGCACTCCCCTTCTACGAACTGGAGGGGCTTCATTGGTTGCTGGGACAATGTTGGAGGCATTTCCATTGGTGTGTGCAGATCTTCGGAGCGACATCGTAGCAGAGTTCTAACAGATTTCGTGGCAGAATGCACAGGATTCCAAGAAGACCCAGTGGAAGAACCAGCTCGGGCCTCATGGAAAGTCTTTGTAGATGGCTCATCTAATGAGAAAGGCTCCGGGGCTGGAATCATATTGATATCCTCGGAGGGACATCGATTCCACTCGGCGTTGCGATTCGGATTCAAAGCGTCCAACAATGAGGCCGAATACGAAGCTTTATTGGCTGGGCTAAGAATGGCCCAGGAGCTGAAGGCCAGCTCTGTCCACTGCTACAATGATTCCCATCTCATGGTAAACCAAGTATTAGGAGAATACAAAGCATGGGGAAGCAATATGGCTGCTTACCTGGCCAAGGTAAAGAGAGAGCTATCCGCATTTGAGCAAGGAATAATCTAGCAGATACCTCGGGAGCAGAATGCCAACACTGACGCCCTGGCAAAGCTCGCCACCTTCGGGGAGGCAGAAAATTTGGGGCTGGTACCGGTAGAGTTCTTGGAAAGACCAAGCATAGAGGAAATCGGGGCGGAGGTCGAGATGATCGACACCAGACCGACCTGGATGACTCCCATCCTCGAGTACCACACAACAGGGAAGTTACCCGAGGAGCGGAACGACGCAAGGAGGGTACTTTACCAGGCTCCGAGGTATATAATGATAGACGGGATATTGTACCGGCCTGGCCTCTCTTTACCTCTTCTTAGGTGTGTTCTTCCAGGCAAGGCGAAGACCATTTTGCAGGAGGTGCATGAGTGCTTTTGCGGAGATCACGCTGGGGGGCAAAACCTGGCCTTGAAGATATTGAGGCAAGGGTATTATTGGCCCACTATGTCAAAGGACCCGATTTCCTACGTCTGAAAGTGTAACAAGTGCTAGAAATTCGCCACAATTGCCCGAGCTCCTCCAGTTGAGCTGAAGATGATCTCGTCCCCATGGTCATTTGCGATCTGGGGGATTGACTTAGTTGGTGCCCATCCCACAAGAAAAGGAGGAGTTCGCTACGCGGTGGTGGCTATCAACTACTTCAAAAAATGGGCAGAAGCAGAAGCCCTGGCGACAATTACTTCAAAGAGGGTCCTTGACTTCGTGGTCAAGAATATTGTTTGCCGATTCGTGCTACCAAAGAAGATTGTGTCAGATAATGGAACACAGTTCGATAGCGATCTCTTCACTGAATTCTGCGAGAGGCACGACATAGTTAAAAGCTTCTCCTCCGTGGCCTATCCCCAGGCCAATGGGCAAGTCGAGACTGTCAACAAGACATTGAAAGCAAGCCTTAAGAAGAGGTTGGATGAGGCCAAGGGAGTTTGGCCCGAACAGCTCCCCCAGGTGCTATGGGCATACCGGACCTCACACCGAACTTCGACGGGTCACACTCCTTTCTCCCTAGCTTTCGGGAGTGAGGTCGTCCTTCCCATCGAAGTGAAGATAGCCTCGCACAGAGTCTAGACATTTGACCAAGACCAGAACGACAAATTTCTCTACGCGTCCCTCGACCTAATTGACGAAAAACGAGAAGCTTCGCAGCGGCAGCTCGCGCATTATCAACAGAAGATCGCTCATTATTTCATCTCAAAGGTCAAGAAACGCATCTTTAGCGTAGGCGACCTGGTACTCAGAAGAGTCTTCTTAGCCGGTAAGGATCCCAAGGACGGAGTGTTGGGGCCAAACTGGGAAGGACCCTATCAAATAATAGAGGTTGTAAAAGAATGAACCTTTAAGCTAGCTCGGCTTAATGGAGAAGCAGTCCCATGGACTTGGAACACTATACACCTGAAGAAATATTATCAGTAATACTTTTGTAAGGCTTAGTTAGAAAAGCCACCTTGTTTTATTAAATAATGAGATAGTTTCTTCATATTATTGTATATTTTTGTGGACGTTATGTTAAAAGAGCACGTTTCAAGTAACCACGAAAGTTCCTTTCCTGGTTACTTGGGAGGCATATATCCTGGAAATAACCAGGTCCTAAACTTAGAAGTTGATTCAAATTGGTTAATCGATGTTTTTCTCAAAAAGCAAGAGATATCAAAAAAGAATTAACGCGAACTAAGTTTTCAAAGTTAATGTCCTGGATACGACCAGGTCCTAAAACTTAGAAGTTGATTCAAATTGATTAATCGATGTTTTTCTCAAAAAGCACGAGATATCAATAAAAAATTAACGCGAACTAAGATTTTAAAGTTAATGTCCTGGATACGACCAGGTCCTAAAACTTAGAAGTTGGTTTAAATTGATTGATCGATGTTTTTCTTAAAAAGCACGAGATATCAATAAAAAAATAACGCGAACTAAGTTTTTAAAGTTAATGTCCTGGATACGACCAGGTCCTAAAACTTAGAAGTTGGTTTAAATTGATTGATCGATGTTTTTCTTAAAAAGCATGAGATATCAATAAAAAATTAACGCAAACTAAGTTTTTAAAGTTAATGTCCTGGATACGACCAGGTCCTAAAACTTAGAAGTTGGTTTAAATTGATTGATCGATGTTTTTCTTAAAAAGCACGAGATATCAATAAAAAAATAACGCGAACTAAGTTTTTAAAGTTAATGTCCTGGATACGACCAGGTCCTAAAACTTAGAAGTTGGTTTAAATTGATTGATCGATGTTTTTCTTAAAAAGCATGAGATATCAATAAAAAATTAACGCAAACTAAGTTTTTAAAGTTAATGTCCTGGATACGACCAGGTCCTAAAACTTAGAAGTTGGTTTAAATTGATTGATCGATGTTTTTCTTAAAAAGCACGAGATATCAATAAAAAATTAACGCGAACTAAGTTTTTAAAGTTAATGTCCTGGATACGACCAGGTCCTAAAACTTAGAAGTTAGTTTAAATTGATTGACCAATATTTTTCTTAAAAAGCACGAGATATCAATAAAAACACTAACAGGAACTACTTACCAAATGCGTTGAAAATGAATAACAATAAAGGTAAAAAATAGATTAAAGTGAAATATGGGGAAACCAATTGTCTCGAGGAGAAAAAACCTCATGGTAGAATATTACAATAAAATAAAAGGATCAAAAGTCCTAGGCCCCCCCAGGCCGCTCCGACGAAGTCACCCCTTCGACATCCTGCTCTCTCAGAGGGCGCCTCCTGTTGAAGTCGAGCCTTAAACTTCTCGAGGAAGGGCTTCCACACCTCCGGTGCCAGGAAGGAAAAATCGCCATCCTGGTTGAAGGCCCAGCAATGATAAAGCATGGCCTCCATGGAGGAGCTGGAAGATGCCATCTCTACCACAAGGGCGGCCTTGGTCTCCTTAAGCTCGAACTTCGCGGCATCCAAGGCAACCTGTGTAGCCTCGGCCTCCAGTAGCTTAGCTCGGTTTGCCTCCAAATCAGCCTGCGCAGCGACCAAGGCTGCTTGCGTGGCCTTCTCGCTTTCCTTGGCATCTCGATCTTATTATTGTGCAGACGCGAGAGCAACCTGAGCAGTCTAGAACTCGCCCTTGATCTCGTCAAACTTGGCCCTGGACCGAGCTATGCTTCGGTGTAGAGCCAAAGCCGCCTGCAAGGTCAAAAGATAGTAAGACATGTGCTATAGAAAAAGCAAAGAGAACCATTGATTAAGTAAACTTACCGTGAGGGTCATCCCCAGTGAAGACTCCATAACGTTCTCAAGGCTCCTCGTCTCAATCTCCCGCAAGTCCCTTGGGGTGGCATTGTAGTAATGATCCATCGTATAGCTCGATGTTTCATAAATCATCCCTCGAAAGGCCTCGGGGATTTTCTCCACGGCCTGAGTGTTGACCGGGATGCGCACAGTGGGAGTCGAAGCTGGCAAGGTCCCAGTTGGTACCTCCAGTTCCCGAGTAGGGACCGGAGGTCGTGGGGGAGGTGGGGGCATCTTCTCTGAGGTGGCAGAGACCTGACCCCTCCCCTTGGCGGGATACTTGGAGGTGGTTCGGGGGGGGGGGGGGGGGGAGCTTTCTTGGTCAGCCGGGGCTTCTTTACCAATGGCCCAGACGACCCGGAGGGAGGATTCCCCCCTGGAAAATGGATCGCAGGACGTTGTCCCCGGGCTGTGCCATCTCCTCGCCTGAAGCAAAGACAAGGAAGCGTTAGTATACATGTAAAAATACTTGATCACAAAAAATCTAAGAATGTATTGAAAAGGTCCTACCCTCCGAGCTAGAGGAGGAATCTATTGCCACGACCTCCGGCCGTGGAGCTTTTACGGGGGAGTCTAAGATTATAACTTCACGAATGAAAGGGGGATCTGGGTCCGGATCTGCCTCAGGACTGCACTCCTCTACATACTGCCTATGTCCCGGAGCGACTACACCCACCAAAAGGGAGGGCCACGACCTAAGGTTGGTCCCATACTCCTAAAAAAAGGCTGACCTAAAAGCCAGGGTGTTGTCTACTACTACAGTGTCCCTAGGGCGGCCTATGTCATGGCGCAACACTAGTTGATCAATGCACTAGAGTAGAGTTATGTTACAGTCTGGGTCATTTTGATGACGATGTACGAGATGTCTGGGGTTAAACCTAGCAAGCCATAGGTCTGCAGCAACCCTTTCTAAGTCCTTAAACAAGTATGGGTTACCTTGGCCGGAGGGGCTGGCTGCTGCCCCGAACTGGATCCGCTTCGCGTCGGCCCCCTGGGCAATCTCAAGAGCCCGCTTCCGACGCACGAGTGGCACCTCGTCTTCCTCGTCCTACTCGTCATCATCCGCAGCGCCCTTCTCGGGGATGGGTGCCAACTTGGGAGCTACGGGGATAGCCCGCGACCTCCTTAAGGCTAAGGTCTGGCCCGGAGAGATTAACGGCCGTAATCTTTTTCACTTGGAGGGAGCCCCGCCAAGGTTTCATACTGACCCCCAAGGGTCGCTGATCTGGCCGTCCTCGCGAAAACGGCTGCACGGGTGTATTCAAGTCAATATATATGAAAAAGACATAAACGTGACGGTTTTGCGAGCTGAGGGTAAAAAGAACTTACGAGAATGGTTGAAGTAATGGTAGTCGGAGTTGCGAAACCCCGTCGACATGAAGAGCTGGTCCTTGAAGTCGTTGGGGTGGCTCGGTAGCTCGATGACTGCAGAAGAGTTGGGAAAACGAGTCAAGTAGTAGAACCCATCACCTTGCCCCTGTTGATCCGGGCTGGCTTTGAGGCAGAAGAAGTAGAGAATGTCCGCTGGTGTAGGGACCTCCCATTCGTGCTTCAGGAACAGATACCTAAGCCCCGCTAACAGGCGGTAGGAGTTAGGGGGCAGTTGAAAGGGGGCCAGCTTCACGTAGTTCAGAAAGTCCGCGAAGTACTGGTCCAGAGGTAGAAAGGCCCCGACCATGAGGTGTTCATCGCTCCAGGCCGCGAACTCCTCGTCGAGCAGTGTGCAGCTCCACTTGCCCTCGAGGGGAGGTCGGGCAACAAGAGCGCCTGTCCCAATTTTGATGTTATGGGACAGCAGGATCTTGTTGACCTTCCCTTGAGTTGTAACCTTCAAGACTATCCTCTCGGCCTCGAAGAAGGCGTCAGGTCCCACCTCTACCTCTTTCTCCACGGTGGGAGCAAAGTGGGGGATCGGGGATTCAGCTACCACCTCCTTCCCCTTGCTGGCCTGCTGGGATGATGAGCTGGCGGCGCTATTTTTGGGCATGTTCTTCTTGGGTCCCATTTGGTCGCCTAACGAACAAAGATGAAGAAAGTTTAGATAGGCGACCTAAAAATAGGAAAGGGAATCTAGCGCGAGAAATGATTATCATACGCGGGCTGAGGTAATCTCAGCCCACGTTGCGTGAGGCCACGCGGTTCTATGAGCACGCGCCTATGTTCCCAACGGATCCCCGATTGCTCAGGATTCGTGTGTCAAGAGGGTCAGGATAATGCTTGCCTTGGAGGGAAAGTTTCAAAAAGCAAAATCGCCTGGGAAGCGTGACCCCTAAGCTACTCGGTTTTGCACCCCAGAAACCTATCACCTTCCCCTCTCCAAACAGGCATTCCAAAAAGCTACCCAGAAAAGTTACCCCAGAATTATCTTGTCCTATACGTCACATTCCTAAACATATTCTCATATGATCGATACCCCTAGGATAAAAACCTACGCACAAAACACCAGCCAAAAAGAAAAACAACCTACAGTGTGCGACTAAGAAAGAAGTTTACCTAACAAGAGAAACGGAAACATCTAAACGTACAACAGGTAGAGGACTTACAGTGTTTTTGTCGTGTGAAAATCGCAAGAAGCGTAGGAGTCGGAGTACTGGTGGAGCCTTTAGAACTGGAGTCACGAAGAGACCCTTGTGTCTGGAGCGTAGAGACCTCTGGGATGATAACTGGAAGGAGAAAGACTTCTGAGGCTAAAGAAGAGAGAAGATGAGGAATTTTTTTTCAAATAAAGGGTGGCTCATGCGAAAGGTGGGCAACCTTATATATACGTAAAAGGCAAAGGAGCAAGGACCGTTAGATCGCCTTAATGCGAGATACGAGGGTCACAACTCGAAAGACGAAACGACGGTCGAAGATAGGCTAGGCCATTTAATGTGATTCTCGAAAGCCGGACCGTCGCCAACCATTGTGCTCCACGTGTCCGATACCAGCGCAATGGATAGGACATGAAGAGTCGAAAAAGAAACCTAAAAGCCCCCACTGTGGCCATAGATGACGTCATGTGTCACGAGCAGGGGCTTGGGGGAAAATGTACGCCCTAAATATCCACGAGTTATTAGCAAGCTAGAAAAGGGCATAATTCAATCCGCCATGTCTAAACCATCCACCTGGAGTTGCTGTTACGAGTCTCCACCTCTTTAGCCCGATCTGATCAAAGAGTTAGCAGTATACTCGAAGGCAACGGGTCAGCAATATGGATATCACGAGCTGGCGCTACATCAAGCTCGAGGTGCGGCATAGATCTGGCATCCCCGACTATTTGTGAAGTCAACCACGCAATGTAAACGTGCGCATATCAGACATCACGTGTCTATTCCATTCTTGAATTCTTGGCCACGCAACATAAACGTGCGTGTTCAGGCACCCCACGACTGGTTTGGGCCATGCGGCCCATTATCTCCCCTTACCTATTGATTAGACAACACCTCATTGTCAGGTTTTGGGAATTAATCATAAGTGTCACAGAGATGACATGATGGGTAAGAAGGTCACGGGATGACCCACTTTACCAACGCCCAGATATCCTCTCCCTATAAATACCGAGACCCTGGGCGTTGCAAGGGGTTGGCGTTTTTATTGTAAAGAAACACTCTGTAAGGAATACTCGAGAGATATCAATAATATCGACTGGTGGACTAGAAGGATTTTAACCTTCGAACCACCCAAAAGGAAAAGAGTGATAACCTACCCATTCACCAGTTTAGAATTAAGTTATCTTCATATTACGGTTCACTTCTTAGCACTAATCCATCATGTTTATTCGTATAATTATCTGTTGGCGAAGAACCGCGTCAACAAACTCATTTAGCGAGTTTAACACTATTTAAAATACACAGTGTAACGGTCCCTGGGTAGTGGGGGGTTACATTAAAGCTTTCTCACGATGACTAACTTAAAAAGGCTATAGTAGTAAAACCAACAGAATGGGCTTCTTAGTATATATAAGAAATTTATTTATAATTATATATATTGTGAATAAGGCTAAGAAAACTTATACAATATTATACATTTAATTAATTTTAATTATAAATATTTTTAATGATGTATTATTTTAAAGTATATATAGGATGGAAATTCAATTAACATTAGTGTTATTTATTTATTATTATTTTTAAGGACAAATAACTCTTTTGCTCCCTCATTTTTGCAAGAAGTTGTCATTTACCCCATCATTTGTCTTTATGTCCATTTTCCCTATAATTTACAAATGTGGTTCTAATTTGCTCCATTTCTCTATTCTAAAACAAAATAATTATGTAAATGGGGTAAAAAAAATAGCTATTTATTGAATATACTTGTAGCACCCACATTATTTTGATATAATATAGTCAATAATCACATGATTGCATTGCATTACATATCATACAATATGTATAATTTGAGCATATGCATATTCTTATAAGTGTTTTCATGTATAAGTATAAACGTAGTGTATATGATGTCTATGTGTATGTTCAATATTATTAACCTTGTGGTGTTTGGGTTGTCTTTTATGGGTGTTTAATGTGCTCAAGATATAAGAAAGGATGAAATATATGGACAAGGCATGAAATCAAGTGAGAAAAGTGAGATATAGAAGACAAAATATGTTAAGCGGTGAAAAATAGTACAATGTCGATTACTAGTATTTCGGTGTAAAATTGAGTATTAGTGGATTTACCACACATAATTGAGGTATGATTAAGGTCTCTTTGATGAAGTAAAAATGGTTTTAGAACTATTAGATCAAGTCTTGATGGGAGGTATACATAATCAGTGGTGTTGACGCAAAGTCAAAACGAGCTTAGCATAAGTGCGCTACGCTCAATCGGGTAAGTATAACTATTGGGTATGAACTCATATGGACCTAAGGTTTGGTGTGAGTGTTTCAAACATAAGGATAATAGGCCTAGAAGATGATTAAGTCGAAATTATTGAAGTGATAAGGTTTTCATAAGTCAAAAAGTGAAATGACAAGGTGAAAGGTGTTAAATTTTAATACAATAAGGCCAAATCATTGAAAATAAAGGATTGTCATCAACCTTATCACTTTCCACGACCAAAGACTCTAAAAAACAGAGAGAAAATAAAACCAAAAACATTTATTGGCTGGCTTGAAGAGATTCTAAGGAGATCCAAGTGAAATCAAAGCCAAAGAAGTGGATTAAGCTTAGTTCTAGCCTTTTTATGGTAAGTTCTTGTACTTGGAAGTTAAACAACGTTTTTTAATTTTTATGAGAGCTTATCTATAGTGTTTTATCCTTTTTAAGATATTTCTTGGTGGTTTCCAAGTGGTTTGAGGTTTAGAAAAGCTAGAAGACATTGTTTTCGCCGAAAAGTTGCTTAGTAAGTGAAATTTTGTGTCTTATGAGGTTTTTGTAGTTCTTGGAGTACAAACTGATTTTTGGTTATTTGATTGAGTTTATAAGAGGGTAGATATGTCTATAAATATTTGAATAGACATAGAGACTCATTTAATTTTGGTGATGATCTTGGAAATTGGAATTTTATCAAAATCAGTATATGATAACTTTGTGATGAATTACGTTGGTATTTGGGATATGTGGTTATGGCAGGTTAATTGATGATGATTACTAATTGATTTTGATATTTGGGGATAGCTAAAATTAAGGGGAAGCTCTGTAAAAATTTCTCCAAGTGTCTAAGATAAATCTAATGCTTGATCTAAGTAGTTTAAGGCAATTTAGGCATGATTTGGATATGATGTTTTATGGATATTTTTAAATGATAGTTCAATGCCTTACTGCCATCATTGTGATGTGGAATTCATACCATTGTCAGGATAAGCACATCAACACCTAAGACATCACTTGTTACACGGTGAATTATATTTTGGACAGGAGTAAGTAAAGTACTCAACTGCAACACAAAAATTACATGTTATGTGAAAGTATGCATTATATTAATATGTTGTGAGTAAGTGGTATTAATATACATTGACACTTCATCATAAATTTGTATGCATGGCATAACAGTGATATGGTGAATTATTGTATGATATAAGACCATGCATGATATTATGATGATTAATTATGTGATGCCTTGGCAAGTTTTATGCAACATAAAAGTAAGTTGTAATAAGAAGTTTAAGTTCAGTGCTACTGTTTTGAAAATGTAAATGAGAATGTAAGTAAGTGTAAACGGAGGCCTATAGATAGGCTCATAGTGGCAGCCCAATAATTTGGGCTAGGTTTTAGTGAACCAATTATATTGTTTGTCATGTTCCAATTTTTATTTATCCTCCATATAAGTTATTGTTATATGTATTGATACCACAGTGTGTGGCGCCCTTAACTCTTGAGCACGACGGGGTAACAATGGAATAAGGTTTTTAATGCACCCTACTGTGGTGATGGCTAGCCGGAGGAGAACCCATGAGATTTTATATTATATGTGTAACAAGCCTTGCAAGCATTGGTCTAATCAAACAGTGTGCACAATATTAAGGGGCCCAAAATTTTAAAAGAAGTTGTATATGTCCAGTGACATTGGGTAATCATTAACATTGCATGCATTACTTTACTTACTGAGCTTTAGGCTAACAGTTTTCTTGTGTTGCAGGTAGAGAAAGAAATGAGTGAATGACAAAGGAGAATTGAAGCATGATCCTGACCCTGATTTGTACATATGAACATATCGACATTTTGTGGGTTATTTCAGTTTATCAATGTGTATGGTTGTAATAAAGTGTGAAGTTATGTTTTGAAAACAAATTGGGTTATTTAATACTTATGTATAATATGTTTGAGACACATTTTATGTTTAATGTAAATAATGTGAAACAAGTTTTCAAAAAAAAAAAATCCAGACTTCCGTTGAAAGTAATTATGATATAGTTTTAAAACGTAACACCTCAGATATAGTTTTAACTAAAATAAGTGAAGGTGTTACAATACTATTTATAACTTTTTAGTAATACACATATGAAATAGAAAGACATATAAAAAAGGAAAATTTGAGGCATAAATATCTATGAAGCTAGTTTTGGCAGCAAAAATTTATACCATTACTCTTTCAGTGCAGGCATTGGTCTCTGGGCCGTTAAGTGTGCTAAATAGTACACGTGCTAGCATCTGATTGATGATAAAATTTTCTTTTGAGAAATTTGCGGCATAAATACTTATGTAATTCGTTTTGTTACACTTAAATGCTTTGTAAAAATTTGGGCGGAAAAAATACCGACTGCTACTATTTTAGTACGGACATTGGTCTCTAGGCCGTTAAGTGTGTTAAGCAGCACAGGGAAGCACTCGATTGGCAACAAAGTTTGCTTTTGAAAAATTTGCGACATAAATACCTATGTAGTTCATTTTATTATATTTTAATGTCTTAGTAAAATTTTTGTTAGCTAAAATTAAATTAAATGATTTATTTACCTCAAAAATTTATTAAAATCTAATCTACAAATTATTGAAATGTTAATTAAAAACAAAAATAATTATAAATTCATCTTAAAAAACTAAGAATTTTAAGATGAATGTTCTTCTTAATTTTTAAAAATTCATCTTAATATTTGTTTTAATTCATCTTAAAGTTTTTTTTTTTTTAAATTCATCTTAAAAAATATTACATTCTTAATTTTTTTTAACATGAATTTTTAGTTGTTCTTGTTTTGATTAATATTTTAATCATTTAAAAATTAGGTTTTAGTAATTTTACATAGGTATTTAAGTTTAACAAAATAAAATACATAAGTATTTATGCCACAATTTTTCTTTTTTTATGTCTATTTCTATTTTATATATGTATTACTAAAAAATTATAAAAAAGATATTCAATACATAATTTTTTTTTTATTTTTACCAAATTTATATATTAAGTAGTAAATTTAGTTTTAGTATTAAGAAATGGAGTAAACTAGAACCACATGTGTAAATTATGGGACTAATGGACATAAAGACAAATGATATCGGGAAAATGACAAATTCTTGCAAAAATAAGGGGGTTATTTGTCCTACTTTTAGTTGTATTTGACGCTATCCATAGGTGATAATTATCATTCTTCTTGAATCTAACTAATATCAAGTTTCATGGTAAAAAACAAAAATTACTGATGACTTAGCATTGTTAAATTTATATCATTTTCACACACATGATTATTAATTTAGTCAAAAAGAAAATGTCAATAATTAAGTTTCATATATATAGCGCCCCCGCCCTACTTTAATTTTTCCATACTCAGTATTAATACCTAAATTATATATAAAGGAATAATGTTGAGTTTTTTTAGAAAAAGGCCTCATAACACCCCCAAACAGACAAAACCACTCGTGCAGGAGCTAGGGCCTCAATGTTAAGTGTTTTTTTTTTAACCGGTTGTGAACTGTTTATTTTTTCATTTATACAATAAATTATGTCTGAAATAGGAGAATAATAGTACACATATAAATCCGCCAATTATAATTATAAAATAATAATACCACCGCTTACAGGCGTGGTGGTGGGACACCCCTTCTTTGTCAAAGAGGCATGGTTTTGTGTATATATATATTAGTCAATGGCTCGTGCTCGTTAATAATTGTTACACCCAGATTTCGAGCATGAGAAGTTATGATCCCGAAATCTATGCTCCTTAGGTGTAAGCTCGAAATATGCACGATCGTCATATGACCCTTTAATCAGACCGTGTTGCTATGAATAACGACCTCGAAAGCTCGAAGAGTATGTAGCCTCGAATATGCTCTGAGATCGCAATAGCCATGGTTTGACACATGTATATATTTCCTGATGCATCTCTTGCCTTCAGACAAGATGGTTCGAACTCGGGAAGTGTAAGCTCGAATGTGATGACTTCATCAATGGATACTTGCTATAAACATAGGCGAAATAAGATGACGAGCTCGTGATTGACGGATAGTCTCGGAGATGTAATGAACTCCATATCTGAGCTAATCAGTTACATATGAATGTATTTATTGTTGTAAAATCCCAATGTTTAAGGGATATTATATAATTTGTTATCCAATCCCACATTTTATGGGATGTTTCCGTGTACGTAGGATATAATGCATTAAATGACATTATATTATTTAATTTACAGAATATCTTCCCGAAATATGTGGGAATGAATTATGAAACCTTCTCTACTCTATAAATAGAGAAGGAAACTCCATTTGTAAGAGACCGAAATTCTGAGATCTTGAGAGAAAACTCTGGGCAACTATTCTCTGAAAAGTTTCCAGAAAATTCACAAGTACTTATAACACAGACTCGTGGACTAAGCAGATTTAACTGCTGAACCACGTAAAAAAGATCCTGTTTTCATATTCTTTTATTTCCTCTGATATATCTTTGTTTAATTGCTCTCCTTTTTAAGTTGACGAAAAACGGTGTCAACAGTTTGGTGCTTTCATGGAGAGTCATTAAACAGTGTGTGTGTGAATCTGTTTGGTCAGAAAGCCTCTCGAATTAGCAATGGATGCAAATGATCCCAATATTCTGGAGGAGGAAATTCTAGAAGAAGATGAGTACCCCCGGCGCCCTGGAAAGCAGCCTATGGTGAATTCTGATCCCAATGAGAGGAGTGATTCATCCGACTCTCGGGGACCACCTGCTCCCAGGGCCGGCGAGGATATGTACTACAATCCCGAGAGATATGTCCCAATCGTGGAACTCGAGAATCGCCAACTGCGTAAATAGTTAGCAGAAGCTAAAAAATGCAACAAAGAGCTAGCCAGATTAGCTGCTGAAGCGCAGATGGCTCAGGCCCCGCCTCTGCAAGATGCCTAGGCTCCGCCTCCGCAGGACATTCATGTTCCACCTCATAGGCTTAGGGGAGACCGCGTAAAAACGCGGCCACCGAGAGAGCGGAGCAACCTCCGCCACCAGCAGAGTAGCTTGTCCCACTGAGACCCCGGAGAGGTAACCGGGATGAAGGTGCTGCCAACCCAACTGCAGAGGCACCAGCAGGAATAGGGAATAACCGAGCCCCCTCATAGGCTCGGACCCGAAATCCTGGTGCCATGCAGAATATGCCAGAGCCTGATCGAGCGAATTCAGGGCCTTCTAGGCTCCATAATGGATGACAGACACCTTCTCCAGTAAGGCACCCACCATCACCAATAAGGCACCCCTTTCCAGTTCGGAGGGATGCGCAACCGGCCCATCGTGATAGGAAAGGCGAGTTGGGCGACGACATGGTAATGAAGAAACTGCTAGGGAGCGTAGGGGTCCCCATCCCACGAGGAGCCAAATGTCTCGATCTCAAACTATTGAGACAAGGAGACCAGCAAGAAACCCATCTCATAATAATCATGCAACGAGCCATGTCAGCAAAAGCTCGAGTGACACTAGATCCGTGAGTATATATAACCCGGAGCCCAGGAACGTCAGAAATCGAGGAGATCACCCAGATTTACAGGAGCATTTAAACCAAAATCGGGGACGTGATAATCCCCCGAATCCAGATCTGAGAGATCATCTCAACGGGCGCAAACATCCCGCGCTGAGACATGGAACTGGAGTTGTAATCAACGATAACCAGTTTCCTCCCGTAGATTCAGTCCAAGAAAGGATTGAGTAGCTGGAAATAGCATTCAGGCTCTTGTAGAACGAACGTAGCCGGGAATGGGACGAAGAGTTCAATGAGGAACTCGAGCCCTTTGCCCCGCATATCTCTAACACCCCGTTTCCTCAAGGATTTAGAATTCCTCATGTCCCACCATTCGATGGAAATTCAGATCCATATAGCCACTTAAGCACGTTCAACACAATTATGCAAGCCAATAATGTGGGCTACGAGCTCAGGTGTATGCTGTTCCCAGCCTCTCTCACGGGACCAACAAAAAAGTGGTTTGAAAAATACAAAAGACATTCGATTGCTTCTTGGGATCAACTATCGAGAGATTTCAAGACATAATTCAAAGCCATGGTCGGCATCAGGCCCAAGGCTTCTGCCTTGACCAATGTCCGATAGCAGCCAAATAAGTCACTGAAAGGGTATCTCACAAGGTTTAACTTGGAAGTCGCTCGGGCTTGGGATGTCGACGACAGTGGCCATTTAATGGCTGTTCGAGCCAGTGTAATGCCTGGGAGTCCTCTCTGGGAAGACTTACAAAGAAAACATGTAAGGTCCTTAACCGAGTTCAATTGAAGAGCTCAGAGGTTTGTTAATGTAGAGGAGGCGAGGTCTGCATTGAATATGACCCCTCAGCCTGCAACTACAACAACGAACGCTAACTCTGCCTCGATCTCAGTGGATCCTACAACTTCAAAACCCCCCGGGGACAACCCTTCCAAGAGAAAGAAAAATGAAGGGAATAACCCCGAGGCAGATGGGGAAAAGAAGAAGAAAGGGGAAAGATACTTCTCCGTATACAAGATGTATACCGAGCTCTATGAGTCTCGGGAAAATATCTACCTGGCTAATGAAAACCAGGTCCCTTTCAGACGACCTGATCCCATGAGGAACCAAAAGGCAAAAAGAGATTGTAGTAAGTATTGTAGATTCCACAGAGATATCGGGCATACAACCGATGAGTGTAGGCAGCTAAAGGATGAGATCGAAGGATTGATCTCGAGGGGGTATTTTGGACAATACGTAAGGAACCAAAACCCCAATTAGGCTTCCACCAGCCAGAGGGCAGCCGCTGCACCACCTGCCCAGAACAATAATTCCTGAGCTTAGGAAGATGAACAACCCCCTCCGATTGATGGAGAAGATGTTGTAACCATCTCGGGGGGGCCCATATCGCAAGATCAGGCAGGAACGTCCATAAAGATATGTGAATGAGTTAAAAACTGGTGACGGATCTCCCTACGAAATTGAACCCAGAGCTCTGAAACAACAAAGGGTTGAAACTTAACCCATAACTTTCACTGAAGAAGACGCCTCTCACATACAGTTCCCTCATAATGACCCTCTGGTCATCACCCTTCAGTTCGCGAACAAGAGGGTGCACCGAGTCCTAATTGACAACGGAAGCTCAGTGAATATCCTCTATAAGGCTACTTTAGAAAAGATGGGACTCACGCTTCGCGACCTAAAAGCCTATGCAACTACGTTGTACAACTTTTCAGGAGAAGGGATTGCCTGCATGGGATCCATCGAACTCCCTGTAACCTTGGGAGACTACCCAGTCTCTATAACCAAGATGATGGAGTTCATCGTATTGGATCTCCCATCGGCCTATAACGTACTACTCGGGAGACCCACCCTAGTAGGGCTGGGGGTAGTTTCATCTGTTAGGCATCTGGCCATCAAGTTCCCGACTTCTAGTGGCATGGGACTCTAAAAGGGGACTAGCTCGCAGGGAGGGAATGCTACAGCATTTCCGTTAGAGGAAAAAATCAAACAAGTGCACAAGCACTTGTTGTGGTTCGGAATAAGGATGGGACAATATTCTAAATAGACGAAGAAATCCACCCTAGTGTAGAGGAGAGGGTTGACCTCGAGCCCTTAGAAGATTTCGAAGAGGTCAAGCTCAAAGAAGTCGACCCTCCAAAGACTATGAAGGTGGGAAGAAATCTTCTTGAAAAAGCAAAGTAGGAATTAATTTGCTTCCTAAAGAGAAACCAAGATGTTTTTGCCTGGTCACATTCAGACATGGTGGGGATAAGCCCGAGTGTAGTGAGCCACACACTCAATATTGACAAGTGCTTCCCCCTGAAGCAACAAAAATGAAGACTCCTGGAAGATGATAGAAAGAAAGCCTTAAAAGAAGAGGTTAACAAGTTAAAGGCAAATCGGTTCATACGAGATGCCTTCTATCCTAATTGGATCGACAATCCGGTACTGGTCCTGAAACCTAACTGAACATGGCGAACTTGCATTGATTATTTCGTCCTCAACAAGGCATGCCCAAAAGATTGCTTTCCCCTACCTCAGATTGATCAGCTTGTAGATGCCACGGCTGGGCACAGACTTATATCATTCATGGATGCTTATTCTGGATATAACCAGATCGCCATGCATGCACCCGACCAAGAACATATGAGCTTTGTAATCGATAAAGGGTTGTATTGTTACAATGTTATGCCCTTCGGGCTAAAAAATGTTGGAGCGACGTACCAAAGGCTTATGTACAGGATGTTCTCCGAACAGATAGATAATAACATGGAAGTCTATGTTGATGATATGTTAGTCAAATCTAAACATAACGATAACCATGTAGACGACCTCGAAGAATGCTTTGCCGTATTGCGGAAGTACAACATGAAACTCAACCCCCAAAAATGCTATTTTAGAGTATCTTCGGGGAAGTTTCTAGGCTTTATAGTAAATGCGCGATGAATAGAGGTTAACCCAGACAAGATCCTAGCGTTAATTGACATGCCCTCACCTCAAAAGCATAAAGATGTCCAGAGTTTAACTGGACGGATGGCGGCATTAAGTAGGTTTGTCTCTGTTACACCTAGATTTTGAACATGAGAAGTTATGATCCTGAAATCTAGGCTTGTTAGGTGTAAGCTTGAAATAAGCACGATCATCACATGATCCTTCAGCCAGACCGCTTTGTTGTATATAACAATCTCCTAAAGCTCGAGGGTATGTAGCCTCGAGTATGCTATGAGCTCGCGATAGCCATGGTTTGACACATATATCCCTGATACATCTCTTGCCTTTGGACGAGATGGTTCAAGCTCAGGAAGTGTAAGCTCGAATGTGACGACTTTGTCAATGGTTACTTGTTCTGAGCATAGGCGAAGTTAGACGACGAGCTCGTGATTGATGGACAGCCACGGAGATGTAATGAACTTCATATCTGAGCTAATCGGTTACATATGAATGTACTTATTGTTGTAAAATTCCAATATTTAAGGGATATTATTTAAATTGTTATCCAATCCCACATTTTATGGGATGTTTCTGTGTACGTAGGAAATAATGCATTAAATAGCATTATATTATTTGATTTACAGAATATCTTATCGAAATATGTGGGAATGAATTCTGTAACCTTCTCTAAACTCCATTTGTGGGAGACGAAAATTCTGAAATCTTGAGAGAAAACTCTGGGGAACTATTCTCTTAAAAGTTTCCAGAAAACTCCCAAGTGCTAATAACACAGACTCGTGGACTAGGCAGATTTAATTGCTGAACCACGTAAAAATCTCATGTATTCATCTTCTTTCATGCCCTCTGATATCTTCTTGTTTAATTGCTCTCCTTTTCAAGTTGACGAAAAACGGCGTCAACAGTCTCTAAATCCACAGACTGATGTCTTCCATTTTTCAACCTTTTGAGAGGAGGCAAAAAATTCGGATGGACAGAGGAATGCGAGCTCGCATTCCAAGACCTAAAGAAACACCTCGCGGAACCTCCGATCTTGTCAAAACCTATCACAGGAGAAGTCTTATACTTGTATCTCGCTACAACCGAGCACGCCATCAGTGATGTGCTCGTCCGAGAAGACCAAAAGGTGCAAAAACCAGTGTACTATGTCAGCAAAAGGTTACTGGGGACAGAATCAAGATACCGATTAATGGAAAAACTGGCTCTTAGCCTGATCCACTCATCTCAAAAGCTCCGACCTTACTTCAAAGCACACCCCATCCATGTGCTGACTGACCAACCACTACGGCAAGTCTTGTCCAAACCAGAGGTCTCGGGCAGATTGTTAAAATGGGATGTTGAACTCGGACAGTTCGAGATCACTTATCATTTGAGAACAACCATAAAAGGACAGGCCTTGGCAGACTTCATTGTGGAATGTACAGGAGTGTCTGATGACGAAGTTATAACCCCAGCCCGCGAGCTGTGGAAACTTTATGTCGATGGATCTTCCAACGAAAATGGATCGGGGGCAGGGATTATATTGATCACTCCAACTAGAATTCGATTTCACTCTGCCTTGAGGTTCAACTTCGAAGCATCTAATAATGAGGCTGAGTACGAAGCTCTATTGGCAGGACTCCGAGTAGCCAAAGAGCTCAAGGCCAAAGCAATACATTGCTACAATGATTCGTAGTTGGTGGTCAACCAAATCCTAAGGGAATATCAGGCTCGTGGCATAAGAATGGTCGCATATTTATAAAAATCTAAAGCAGCGCTCGAACTTTTTGAGTTCTATACGATAGATGTGACAGTCAGAATCCTGTGATCCGCAGAGGGAAAGACCGGGCAAAAAGCTGTGCAATCCCACACCGCTTAGGGAAGGTCAAGTATGATGATTCTAAGACTGTGTAGTTATGGGACTACACAGTTGAAGAGAGCTTAAATGGATTGATGGGTACTACCTATATCAATAAGATGCATCTTCTTTTTGGTAGCCCATCACTTGAGAACTCCAAAGTTAAGCGTGCTTGACCTGGAGCAATCTCAAGATGGGTAACCTCATGGGAAGTTTTCCCAGGAAGCGTGCGAGTGAGGACAAAGCACGCTGGAAAGACTTGTGTTGGTTTGTAGGGTCAGTCGTCGTTCCAGGAAGCAGCCATAGTGATGTGGGGCATTACAATAGAGCAGGTTCCCCGAGAGCAAAACTCCAATGCGGACGCCTTAGCCAGACTTGCCACATCCAACGAAGTCGATGCGCTGAATGTAGTACCAATATAGCACCTGTCGACTCCCGGTATCAGCGAGCTTGAAAAGGAAGATGTATGCATGATTGACTCTGAACCAACCTGGATGACCCCAATAGTTGATTACCTCGAAACCGGTATTCTCCCAGCAGAACAAAACAAGGCTTGGAAACTGATGTATCAGATTCCAAGATACACTATTGTGGAAGGAAGGTTATATCGAAGAGGATATTCTATGCCATTACTTCGATGTGTGACTCCACCCGAGGCCAAGAAAATCCTAGAAGAAATTCATGAAGGATTTTGTGGAGACCACACTGGGGGGTATAGCCTATCAAAGAAAATTATAAGACAAGGATACTTTTGGCCCACTATCAAAGCAGATGCATTCGAGTATGTCAAGAAATGTGATAAATGTCAGCGATTCGCTACAATTCTGCGAGCTCCACCATCCGAGCTAACCATGATGACATCCCCATGGCCATTTACGGTGTGGGGAATCGATCTTATAGGCTCGTTGCCAACTGGCAAAAGGGGAGTAAAGTATGCAGTGGTCGCGGTTGATTATTTTACAAAATGGACTGAGGTTGAATCTCTGGCAATGATTACCTCGAAAAAAGTCTTGGACTTTGTGGTAAAAAACATCATCTGCCTATATGGAATGCCAAGGAAAATAGTATCAAATAACGGTACTCAATTCGACAGGAAATTATTCACCCATTTTTGTGAAAAAAATGGAATAATAAAAAGCTTCTCCTCCGTTGCCCATCCCCAAGCAAATGGCCAGGTCGAAGCGGTAAATAAGACTCTCAAGAGTTCTATGAAAAAGAAGTTAGAAGAAGCTAAGGAAAAATGGCTTGAGGAGTTACCCCAAGTTTTGTGGGCATATAGGACTACAACATACCCAAGTTTTGTGCTCGCACTTCAACAGGGCATACCCCTTTTTTCCCTGGCATATGGGTGCGAGGCTATGTTACCAATCGAGGTCGAAATACCCACTATTCGTAGTCATGCTTATGATCAAGCCTCGAACCAATCCCAGCTCGAAGTAAGTCTAGACCTTATTGAAGAGAGGCGAAATGAAGCTGATAACTCTACAAAATAGAGTTATTTTACCACTTTTTATGTGCTAATTGTTGCTTAATTCTTAATTTTTTAAGTAATTTATTAAGTTTTTAAGTAATTTTGAATTTATTAGGTTTATTTTAATTTTATAGATTTTTGTGTGTTTTTATAGTTATTTTGTTGTAAAATTTTATAGTTTAATTATTTAAATTTAATATTTTTAAGTTAGAAGTAAAAATATGCAATTTTGAACTTAAATGTTAAATATAAATTAAATTATAATTAATATTTTCAAAAGAATTAATTTGATTTATTTTATACTTAAAAATATTTGATTATGACTTAATTTATGTTTATTTTGTAGGAAATTGTTATTTTGTTGGTGCTTGAAAAGCCAAGAAAAAATAAAGAAAAGATTTTGGCAAAACTGAAAAGAAAGAGCTGAAAATGTCATTTTTGAAGCCCATTCCGTGCCCCAGCCGCCTGAACCATTCTGTGCCCCAGCCCGCCTGGCCCATTCCGTGCCCCAGCCCGCCTGGCTCCTTATTCTAGCAGCTGCTTCCTCCTGGGCCCGTGCCTCCAATCCAGCCACTGCCTCAACAGCTAGCCTCCAGCCGAGCTCCTCCCAGCAATCAACGCCAGCACCATCCTTTCCACCACCCAAAGCTTCACATGCCCCAGCCGTGCCTCCTCAAAGCTCTCCCTCCAACCAACTTTCGGCCCAGCAACCAGCCCCAAGGCCCAATCCGAAACACTCCAGTTGCTCCCCTGCCCAAAGCTGCCTTTTCCTATTTTTTGAGCCCAACAAAAGCTCACTTTTGTACCTTTGTCCCCTTTGCCAAAAATACCATTTTTTTTACCCAAACTTTTCTACACATTTTACCCCAAAACATCATCATTACACCCTAAAATTTACCCATATTTGCCATATTATTATTGATTTAATAAATTTAGTTAATTTAAATTGATTATTTTAATACTCATTTTTTTTCCTATAAATAAGGGGTTTGGCTGCTTATTTTGGAGGAGGTTACCATACCACAAGTTCTACACTTTCAAAACCTCTCAATTCTCTTAATCTTTTTCTTCTTTCTGGTCATTTTTCCTATGAGTTTTTAGAGGAAAAATTTGGGGGTTTCTCCTCCAAATTTTCCTATTTATGTTTGTAATTTTTAGTTTGTATTTGCTATTTTAGTTATGAGTTTCTAATCTTTTTAAGATTATTAAGGTGATGATGAAACAATATGTAACTAGATAGTATTTATTTTGTATGTTGATTTCCCATTTTGTGCAACAAAGTTTATGGATTTTTCTTCTTCAAATATCTTCTTTCATCATAAATATCATGTATTTTTTATTATTAGCACATATTTACACTTTGTTCTTCATTAGTGAAAATACATAATATTCTTTGTGTAAGATGTGTCATTAAATTGTACACATCCAATGCTTAGAACAAAAATATTATGTTTTTCCTTATAAATAATGTTCATTGATTTATTTGTTATTTCATTAGATTGATTTACACTAAATGCTTTGAAATTATAATTTTAAAAGTGAAGATAAATCCAATATTTTTATAAAAATTTGTGCTTAAATAGAATATCTAATTTGAATAAGTGATGGTTTGTTTAATTTCTACTATTACTAAAACTTGGAAATCAATGTACCTATAAATATTATTGAACTTATATTTTGTGGATTCTATTATCTTAATAATCTTTCTTTTACCATCTTGATTTCTACTATTAATTTATGTTTATATATTGTCTTTAATTTCTTTACTATTGTCTCTTATTTGATTTTCTTGTTACAAAGTCTCATCAATCTTTGGAGCTAGGTTAGAATTTATTAATTTTGATTTAAAATAGTTTTCTTTTTTATTTTAGAAAACTCCTTTGGGTTCGACATCCTTGCTTACACAATCACTATTCTATATGAACGATTCGTGCGCTTGCAATTTATAAATATTTAAAACATACCCGTTTTGGGTCCATCAGAAGCTCAGCTGAGAAATGCGGTATATCAGCAGCGAGCTACCCTATATTTCAATAAAAAGGTTCGGGGCAGGAAGTTCGGATTGGGAGACTTGGTACTAAGGCGTGTGTTCATAGCTACAAGGGACCCAGCTGCTGGAGTACTTGGGCCTAATTGGGAAGGACCTTACCAAATCGAGTTAGTTATTCGACCCGACGTCTATAAATTGGCGAGGTTAAACAGAGAATTGGTACCACGAGCTTGGAATGGCAAACATCTACGACCTTACTATCAATAGTGTAGGAATGATGTCTCATGTAACCATGCTTGTCTATCTTTACAAATTTTTTATTAAAAAAGTGTTCGATTTGGATCAAAAGTCGCTTAAGTTTCAATGTGTTGTATTTTTTGCAAACTCTCTTAATTTAATAACCTATGATCACACTCATGGGATATTAAGGGGGCATCAGTGGAAAATATAGTTTGAAAAAATAAATAACTTAAATATAGCATACACAAAAACTAACAAATGTAACGCCCTGGATAGCCAAGACCGTTACACTGTGTGATTATAAAGTGCCAGACTTGCTAACCAAGTCATTAAAGTAGAACGTGTTACTGAAACAGTAGAGGAACTAGGGTTAAAAGTGTTTTGGTCTCAAAAGTTACATTTTCATTACTAAACATTGTTTCATTACATGGGATCCCGAAAATGACAGTTTCAAAGGTCATTTACAAAATTTACAAGGTTTAAATACATTAGCGGCCGTACTAAGGCAAAATGAGCAGTTAGGTAGTCTCTGTCCTGACACACTCCTCGACCATGGTGATCGAACGGCTGGCTATGTACATTACACCTCGGAGCTCTCCACCTCAGGCTTGGTCCAGCTTGCCCTTGCCCTTACCTGCACCACGAAGCACCCGTGAGCCAAGGCCCAGCAAGAAAACACAGCAATGACAGAGCATTAACAATTAGCGATCAAGTCATTTACTCATATAGCATCTCATAAATTTCAAGTATATCATCATTCAAGCATACCACATACTAAGGATTTCATCTCATAAAACATAATGCACAGACGATAACCAGGGCTAGCGCCCACAGGCTGCTCCCTCTGTTATCCTAATGTTTCTGGCTCCCAGTGGCCAATTCGCGCCCCGTGCGCTAAAATTATGAACGGTACTCTTAGACTGCTTATACGTGTCCCTTGGCATAATACCAACGATGACACAATACAACTCTCGGGAGCACTTAGTCCCATTCACAACCATATATTCGGGTGCGGTTTTCTTACCTTTAGCTTTCAAATGAGTTAGTTACGGGCGATACTCCTTGAGCGCGATCCGATCCTCAAGCCCTAGCTCAGTACCTAGTCACAACCATGAAGGAAGACACCATTAACAACCTTAAATGAGTTCCCAAGCCAAGTTCTAGTACTCGGAACATTGAACTTCACCAAATATAGTAAAAGACTCAACCCCGAGCACCTTAGGTTAAATTTCCAAGCCTAAAATCTCAAAATCCCAAAATCCCTTAAGCGCCCCGGCATAGGCCACCCATGCCGCGGCATGGCCCCCAAACAGAGCCATCCCAGGCACAAAAACAGGTAAGGGCCGCGGCATTGCTTGGACCATGCCGCGGCCCGCCCTTCTTTCTCAGCATGCAACACCCCTTGAAGGGCTGCGGCTCACCAAGAACCATGCCGCGGCCCGACCCTTCGAACCCAGAAAAATCACCATTTTCAATCTCCAAACCTCACCTAAAGCTATCCCAAAGCCCCCAAACCAAAACCAATTAATAATAACAACATAAGAATGATCTAGACAACACAATCCAACCAAAAATCCAGCCTAAGACTCACCAAAACCCCAATTCCAACTTCTGAAATTTCAACCCATAGAACTCAAAACCAGCCATGATAACTCTCAAATTCAACCATCAAACTGTAATTTAAACCTTACCTCAGTTGTAGAATCGATTTTCCAAGAATCCCCTGACCTATCTTCAAAGTCCCTAGCCTCAATTTCCACCTTGAATGTCAAAACCATAACCATTTAAAACTCGTCACTTCTTTAAGTTCCTAACCCCAAAAACGAAAATTCAGAACTTACCTTAGCTCTATCTCAGACCTTGATCAGTTCCTGAGCTAATCCTCCAGATTACTTCCTTCAATTCCCAAAGACACAGCTCAATCCCAGCAGTTCCCTCTCAAACTCAAAAGTTTTTCCCTTTGTTTTTCTGTGTTTTTCCTTTCCTTTGATTCCCTTTGAGCGTGTAAGTGAGCTGAGAGAAGTATACTTAGTCGGTTTGTGTTTTCTTCTAAAGACTTCCTTAAGTCTAACTTATCCTTTAAGTTAATCCCAAGGCTCGGGGTGCCGGAAACGTCCCCGAGGCCAAAACGGTAAAATCCCCCAATAATCCCGCCTAGACATCCTAACCTCAGATATATCTCCAATTATTTATTTTTATCACCCGATAGTCTAAATCACTACCCGATACCTAAAATACCCCTGACTTGTCCAAAGTCAATTATAATGCCCCGTTGTGACTTTTCCTGCTACCTAGCCCTAGGATCGCCTCGAGTCGCCGGCTGCAGAATTATCCACATCATAATGTGGTTCTCACATATATCTCAAACATATATATATCATATCATCATATAATATAATCAATTATCATACAAGCATCATTAAACATATAATTACTCATTAAATCACAATTACTCCAGTAATGCCCTCCTGGCACACTAATCAAGGCCCTTAAGCCTTATTAGTGAATTTGGGTCGTTACAACAAATGTCTGGACCGTTAACCCGACATAGAAGTTAAAAGTGTATTCTAAAAATATATAAGTGTCTGGATATAACCATATGTGCGAGCCAAGATAATTTGGATGTAACCAGATTATTAAAAATAAAGTGTCTGGATACAACTAGATACACGAACTAGTATGATCTGGATATAACTAGATCGGAAAATATATAAGTGTCTGGATACAACTAGATACGCGAACTAGTGTGATCTGGATATAACTAGATCGAAAATATATGTGTATGGATTACGAACCAAACACGACCTAAATAGGTTTGGAACAAACTAGCTAAAACTGATCGACATAAGTGGGAAAAAGATAAACCTACTTCGAGCTAAGTCGATACCGAGGCTAGAGTATTTTGCAACAATGTTTCGACCTCACAACCCCAAGGAACTGTCTGAGGAAGAGGAAAAGTGACTATACGAAGCAAGATACAACTAAACTACATAGCTTACATACCACTTAAGTACTTTCGAGTGCATGGTAAGAGTAAGACCTGACCTTGACACAAAACGAGAACGGATATGGATACATCGAGCAAACTATGCATGAATGCATCGAAACTCGAGCTAAAATCCAACAGATCTTTGTATGAATAAATAAACATAAAGGGCAAAAAATTTAATATGAATTTCTTGAAATATTTCGATCTAAGAAGTGTAAGGAAAAAATATTAAAATACCAAATGTAATCTGGAATAAACGAAAATAGCTCTTTTACGAGCTGTAAATTGTTTTCACCCCAAAGGGGCATAAAAAAGAAAGGCCCTAAAACTATTACAAAAAATTTTAAATGGGACATAGCCCATGATTGAGCTCTAGGAAGTAGGAGCATCCCCCTTGGCAGCACTTGACCCCTCCTTAACCTTCTCAGCTTCCTCCTAAGCAGCCTCCTCCGCCTCCAATCGAGCTTACCATTTAGCCAGAAGCTCATCCTCAAAGGTGCCCAAAAAGCTCGTGTCAAGATCAACGTTGTTGGCCCAAATCCTGTAAATGGCCATGTCAACTGCCTGATCTTTCCTCTGCTTGAACTCTTCGAGGAGGCGAGCCTTTTCACCCTCCTTTATCTCAAAGGTGGCCTTTTTCTCCTCCTCGAGTTTGGTGTTTAGCTTTTCAAGCTCCTCATCCCTGGAGCTCTTCTCTTTGAGTTCGGCATTCAGCTTCTTAAGCTCCTCAACCCTGGAATTCATCTCTTTGAGCTTAGCCTCCAGATTTGACTTTGCAGCTTTGAACTCAACAACGAGCTTAAGTTGGAGATCCTTCAACTCCTGAGCATAGGACATGCTCGCATGAACCTCGTTGTTCAACTTGTAATTTAGCTGAGTAACTACTGCGAAAGCCTAACACACAAATGAATCAAGTTAGAACATGTTCTGAGTAAAATTCAAATAAACGAAACAATAAGAGAAATTACCGAGGAGATGAGCTCGGTACTTTGTCATAGAGGACATTGGAGTCCTGAGTGTTGACCAGGAATTGCCATTGAGGAGCCCCAAGATTGTTGAAGCTTTGGCCCACATGAGATAGGACATCTGAGCCTAGAGTGGCTCCATGAGTCCCCGTAGCGGTGTCGATAACATACTTATCAGGATGAGTTGAAATTGACAGCAGGCGCTCTCGAGTGGGAACCAGCTTGTTCAGAGCTGGGGCGGCCGTTGGAAGGGTCTAGACAAGAGGAGGCATGGAAGGAACAATTGTTGCAGGAACGTCGACCTGGGATTGGAGGTCGCGACTGGGCTCGGAACAAGAGGAGGAGGAGGAGTCACCTCAGTCCTTTTAGGGACTTTGGCGGGCCGACCAGTTTTTTGTGAGGCTCTCGGGTGCTTGCTCTGCTTGGATCCCGAACAGCTGTTGAGCATATTCTCGAGGTCAGAGTCCATAGTGCCTGCATAATCAAATCACTTTAGAAAACGAGCTTAAAATGCTAAAGTAAGCGTAAGGCAGACAGATAAAGGAAATAAAGACAAGTGACAAGAAAACTAACTGGAACTCTCCCTCGAGCTCGTGCTCGGCGACCAGGTAATTTCAGAGGAGGCTGGGGGAGTCCCTTCCCTATACGTGGAAGTCAACCTTGAAAGGTCCCTACAATCATTTGTCCCATATTGAACGGCTACCCCATCCTAAACTTCATTCAGACTATACATGGTTTGGTATTTCCCCAGCCAGCCATCGAACCTATGGACCTTATCATCTACCCAAGACCATACATAAAAGTTATCCCTATAATCCAGGAATAAGATCAGGGTGTTGGGTCTATGTTTAAGAAGGGAAGGAGACCACAAGGCTGAGCTAAGAATGACCTTACCTCTGTCACCCGAGCTCGAGGCCTTGTCGTTGGCGTCATTCCCCGAGCACGGACTCGTGTGAAGGTGAATTGGGGATCATGCTTTCGAGCTTCGCCTCAGAGGAAGCTTATCAGTAGGGAGTGGCACATGCTCCCACTTGATGTACTTCCAGTAGGCGGTATCATCTGTTGACTGGTCCTGCTCCAGAAGACCGTAGGCTCGAAGTTTATCTTCATGAAGAAGATAAGACAGGGAGCGCCTACTGTATGGAAGCAGGAGCAGAGCTTCTTTGCGTTCCTTCATTGCGTGCGTAGGGGTAGGACGGTGATAGTTAGCTGAAGAGTCGAATACATTATGATTAGTTCGAGCCTAAGCGAAAGTCGAGCATGAAAGGAAAGGAGTAATATACTTACGAATTCGTCTGAATGAATAAAACTTTGAGGGAGCCAGGCTGTCTGTCCAAAAGAACGCCAGCTTGAAGTTAGTAGGATGGTTGGGCATGTCTTCAAAGATCTTCCTCTCCTTGGGATAGCTCGATAGGTAGTAGAAGCCATCTCCTCCCCGAGCTTGGGAGGGTTTTCTTTTCAGACAAAAGAGATACAGGATCTCTCTTGGCGAAGGTCCTTCCAACTTCAGTTCGTGGTATAGCGACCTTAGGGCTGACAAAACCCTGTATGAGTTGCTCTGGAGCTGGAAGGGCGCTAGCCCAACAAAATCCAAAAAGTCCTTAAAAAAGGACTTCAAGGGCAATAAGGCCCCTGCCTTCATATGCTCGTGGCTCCAAGCCGCAAGCTTCAACTTATTTTCGGGATGGCCGTCTCCCAGGGCATAGCAGCTCCGTTTATTTGAGGTAGGAGCTCGACACCTCAGCGAGCTTGACAATCCTAGGTCGTGGCGAGCTAGGATGTTGGTGATTTTTCCTAACAAAGAAACCGAGCTCCAATAGTGCTCAGCCTCAAAAAATTCCCCCCTTGAGGTAGGAATGGTAGTCTGCTGTGAGGTGGATGGACAACTTGATGACTCCTCCATCAGTGAGAATGCAAGATCACCCCGCTTGAAGGTAACCGTTACTTAAGCTTGGGGTGAAGAGGGATCGGTCTAAGCTCGAGATCCGGGTCTGGATAGATCGCGGCCCAAAGTTTTTTCCTTTTTCTCTCTTCAACCTCGTTGATTTGACGGCGAAAGTGAGCTCGAATATCTTCTCGCTCACACCTCACTTTGTGTTTGCGAATTAGCCGCTGATTTCGAGTGAAAGGCGATTCGAGGCTCGGAGTTGTCAGAGAACAGAGACTTATACACTGAAGCTTGCGGATACAATGAAATCGACGACTAGAGGAGCGGTTGCAAGGATGAGCTCACAGAGTCGAACATGCCAAGATTTTTTTACTTTCTCGGTTTAGAGAACATGCAAAGACAAGGAAATATGTGGGTTTTGGTTTTTTCTTCTTCTCTCCGAAAGCTTGAAAATGAAAGTGAAGAAGAAGAGAGCACGAGGCTATACATACATAAATCCCAAAAGGAGACCAAAGGTCGGGCTAATCTGAGCCATTGACTAGATTTCATATCTAATATGATGGTCAGGTGCAAATGAAGCGATGGCGGCATAAAGTTGGCAGACGAATAGACATGGGAATGGTACAAGAGCACTCAAGTACTCTGGTTGAACAATCCCTGGCTGATGCGTGTCCACACTTGAGTACGCATAATGGTACAGTTTCCAAGAAGGGTAGTTCAAAAGTTTCCTTCTCATAGGATTCGAACTGATACTTTTGAAGGAGAAAAATGTTACACCCAGATTTCGAGCATGAGAAGTTATGATCCCGAAATCTAGGCTCGTTAGGTGTAAACTTGAAATATGCACTGTCGTCATATGACCCTTCAGTCAGACCGTGTTGCTATAAATAACGACCTCAAAAGCTCGAAAAATGTGTAGCCTCGAATATGCTCTGAGATCGCAATAGCCATGGTTTGACACATGTATATATTTCCTGATGCATCTCTTGCCTTCAGACGAAATGGTTCGAGCTCGAGAAGTGTAAGCTTGAATGTGATGACTTCATCAATGGATACTTTCTAAAAACATAGGCGAAATAAGATGACGAGCTCGTGATTGACGGATAGTCTCAGAGATGTAATGAACTCCATATCTAAGCTAATCGATTACATATGAATGTATTTATTGTTGTAAAATCTCATTGTTTAAGGGATATTATATAATTTGTTATCCAATACTGTAACGCCCTGGTTACCCCAGAACAGTTAAGGTGAACCGGAAATTTAACCTGCTACCCGAGTCCTTTGGTTAAAAACGTGCTCTAAGTGTTATTAACAGGCTAAGGTGGAAAACCAATAAAAAGAAAAGGATATATTTTATTAAGTATATAACTGATCATGAGCTTATCAAAACATTTACAAGTTATGTACAACTCAAAATGGTCACTATTGTTTCAAATTTACAAACCCGCCGACCTAAGCAGCAAAATAGGGTAAACCCCCTAGTTCCTCTGAGAACTCCTTGGCCGTGGTGGTCAAGCGGCTGCATATGTACACATCACCACCTAAGCTCTCCACTCAAGGCTGGGTGAGCTTTTCTTTTCCTTTACCTGCACCACATAGCACCCATGAGCCAAGGCCCAGCAAGAAAACACAATATAGCATGATATAATATCAACAATGATCATAATAATCATTCAGGACTATCAGTCCAAAACAGATAAGTGACAGTCACAAAAGTCACCAAATTGGGTATAGCTCCCTTTAGCCTTGTGACGTTAAGGTCACCGTGGCTTAACAGATAAGTGAACCTTTCACTAGCTTAAACAGGATAGGTGCATGGTGACTAGTCACCAACATAACCTTCCTCATGACCATAAAGTCATAACCTTGGAACATCGTTCCCTAGCCATGTGACAAACGGTCACCTGGGCCTTAGGCCCTGGCTCTGAGTAACTAGTCTTAGACTAGCCAAGCGCTTATAAGTTCATCGACCTTAGGGTCGGTCCAGTGTTAATGCCTTAGAGCCATTCAATGCTGATATCGATTAGATCTAATCTTCATTCAGCCCTGCGTTCAGGATGCTTATGCCGTTTTTGACTCTTAGGTCAGTGTCCCTGACTAGTCAGTGCCATATACAAATAAATAACATTCACTAGCATTTAATATGCAATCCATGTCCACATTTATCAATCAACATGCCTCAATAACAATTACGCATGTCATATATACACAGGGTCCAGTTTTCTTACCTCAGATTCGAGCTAGAATGAATAAAAGAACAACCCTTGAGAACGATCAACTTTTAGTCCTTTAGCAGTCACCTAGTCATAACCAAACACGAGACATCATCAATAAAAATGATCAACATAGGTTCCCAAACCAAAATCTAGCCTCCGGGACATCAATCCAAACTAATCCAAGTAGTATGGACAATCCCGAGGCCTAAAACTATGTTCCCGGGGTCAAAACACACAAACGAGCTCAACCTTGCTCAAGGGCTGCGGCCTTGGTACCTTGGGCCGCAGCCCCCAGCCACCACTGAAGCAAGGGTCGTGGCGCCCAGAAAAGGCAATTTCCCCCACCTGCTTCTTCGAGCTAGGGTCGTGGCACTCCAAGAACAAGGCCACGGCCCCCAACCCAGAACATGCCCAAACTCGTTCTCCAACATCCCAAAGCCTCCAAAATCATGCCTAAACATTACCAAATCATCAAATCAAAGTTCCCAAGCTTCCCAATGGTCCAAAACCATCAAAATCCAAGGTTCAATCAAACCAAAAACTCAACGGTTCACAAAATCTAATTCAAAGCTTAGAAACTCTAAAAACTCAAAACTTAAAACTTAGATTACCTTCGATTGTGTTGTTTTCCATCGAATCCTTCAGTTAAGAAGCTTCTAATTTTTCTTAGGATCTCTATGCCTTGATCCTCGCTTGATTCTGACTCCTAGAACTCGAGATATCTTCGAAAAGGCTTCGAACGGTAAAAGTGAACTAACGAGGAAGAACGAGAGGTTTTCTAACGTACGTTCTATCTGACAAGCTACTTCAAGCTTAAGTAACCTCAAATAAAACCTAGTGCTCGGGGTCCCAAAAACCTCCCCAGGGACATTATAGTCAAAACTTCCAGAATTTCATCCTGATCTCAATAACTCCCAATTTATCATCAAATAAACATTCTTACTACCCAATAATTAACCCCGTTATGACAAAACCGCTAATCCATTATATAGGACCGTCTCATGCCGAATAGCTCGAATATATCTCCATAATAATGGGATCTCATTCACAAATCACATTATGCACCCAAATATACAAATATACCCTTAATGGGCCAAATTATCAAAATATCATAATACTCAAATGTGGACCCACATGCATACATATAACATCATATTATAATATAATTCACATAAACATGCATATTATCATTTAATGGCATAATTAAACAGTTATGGCCCGCCCAGCCTACTCATCCAGCCATTAAACCGCATTAGGGATTCGGGGCATTACAAATACCACATTTTATTGGATGTTTCCGTGTATGTAGGAAATAATGCATTAAATGACATAATATTATTTGATTTACAGAATATCTTCCCGAAATATTTGGGAATAAATTATGAAACCTTCTCTATAAATAGAGAAGGAAACTCCATTTGTAAGGGACCGAAATTCTGAGATCTTGAGAGAAAACTCTGGGCAACTACTCCCTGAAAAGTTTCTAGAAAACTCTCAAGTACTTATAACACAGACTCGTGGACTAGGCAGATTTAACTGAACCACGTAAAAAAGATCTTGTTTTCATCTTCTTTTATTTCCTCTGATATATCTTTGTTTGATTGCTCTCCTTTTTAAGTTGACGAAAAACGGTGTCAACAACAATGTTACTCTTTCTCTAGCGTTTTTCTCCTTGTCAGAAGACTAAAAGTGATTTAGAAATTAATGAGTGAAGAAATATATTTTTGTTTTGAATTCTTATACGTGAAGAAAGCAAATAATAATATAAACAAATAGTTCATAATTAATAATTTTTTCTCTTGGGCTTGGAAATTGAATTGACTGTATTACTTATTAAATTTAAGATTTATTATTATTATTATTATTATTATGTATTTTGTCTCTCCTGTGATTCTATGACAATTTTTATTTGTTTAATAAATTGATATTTTGTGAGAAGATAACTTGGTTGTAAATTAATATTTTTCTAAATATTTAATTCAACTATTTACAACTTCACAAATAGTTTATTAATTTAGAAGAAATAAATGTGTCATTCTCCCATTAAAAAATAATAATAATAACTACCTTGCAAACAACAAATTATAGATAAATAGTCATTTTTAAAAAGGAACATTTACATCCTAACACATATATAACAAAATAATATCAACCATGTTAGTTATTTTTTATATAACGTGATATTAATATTAAATAACATAAAGAACTAACATTATTAATTTATTTTCTAATTAATTATACCCATTATATTTTAATTAAAATACAATCCTCTTAAATACCCCAATACCATATTTGTAATATTAACTCAAAAGCAACTATATAATTAAAAAAGGAAATTGTGGTCGAAAAAGAAACCATCGAATATTGGAAAGGAATAAATGATTATTTTTATTGCCTTATTATTATTATTATTATTATTATTATTATTATTATTATTATAACATGATTAGTAGTGTTTGATGCAACTTTCCAGTGTATATCCAATAGTTTTTTTATTACACACTATTTATTGATTATTATTTAGTATTCAAATTACTTGATTGAGAATATATTCTATATGGTATCTTTATAGTGTATATGGTATCATTTGTGTTATACCAAAATTTTTATTCCACTAACTAGTATCCAACATACTATTTATTTAAGAAACCAGCGCTTTGGATTGATTCCAGTTTTTAAGTTAGGAAATGTTTTATACTATATATATATATATATATATATATATGTTTTTGCTTCAAAATCTTGAGAAATTATGGAGTAAGAAAATAATGTTTGGTAGGACAATAATCATGTGCATTTTATTTTGCATTCTTTATTTTGTGGTATTTATAAGTTTATATTGTCAAGTTTTTTCTACTAATAGTATAAAAAAAATATGGTATTTATAAACATAGCTTATTTGGCCCATTTTTCTACTCTTTGTTTGTATTGAGATGTTTTTGGGTTTGATACTTAATGAGATTTTTTATACTAATTAGTATCTAAAGCATAGTATTCACCTTTTAGTCTAATTGTTTACTCTTTTGGTATACGTTCTGGTGTTAAAGTTTTCTAATGAGTTTTTTTTTTCTTTCAACGAATTAGTATTCAAAACATAACATTCATTGATTTTTGTCTATTTTTTACTAACTTATGGTTTTTACTATTTTTTTTATATAAATGAATTCTTGTTGTTCTACTAATTATAAAATCTATTTTATACTAATTCAATTTATTGTTCTATAGATTGGTATCCAAAAATTGAACGGGAAAAAAAACGTCCTCCACTACAAATTAGTATCTAGACAATTGCATCAATTACTAATGATTATCTAAATTATTGTGTTGACTACCAATGAGTATGCATTTTCATCTTTTCACTAATATATTAGGTGAGGTAGTAAATTGTGTATATTCCACTTTTCCCAAATCATTGAATGGTGATATATTGATAATAGTCACACCATTTAATGGTAATCTCTTGCTATTCACATTTAGGACTTAGGGTAAATTTCGTAATAAAATTAATGATTTGTTAATATGTATGTGGATGCTCAAAATTCAACAGTTATAAAAAGGCCAAAAGCGCGTGATAAGCTCCCATAAATGCCTAATTACATGCCCGTGTCGCGAGGCCCTTGGGCAGCCATCTTCTCGCAAGGAGTCACATGAGGCTATTCTCGGCGCGCTAGCACCCATACACCCCGTGGGACCTCTCACGCCTAGCCCTGCACTTTGTGAGATCTGTCTCATGCACCTATCACCCACGCCTCGTGGGTAAGTTTGATGTGCTTCGGGCATATCGCGCCAACTGCTTAAGGGCCCCGTCTTGCGCCCGCGCGCCCACAGCCTCGTGCCCCGCACTCCCACGACCTCGTGCCCCGCGCGCCCATGGCCTCGAGCCCCGTGCGCCCACGGCCTCGCGCCCCGCGCCCCGCGCGCTCCTGGCCTTGCGAGACACGTGTCCTTAGGAGCCTCGCGGGAGACACCCTCACCACAGCCACATCCTAAGGGGCCTCGCGAGAGGCATGTCCTTAGGGGGCCTCGCCACAGCCGCATCCTAAGGGGCCTCGCGAGACGCGTATCCTTAAGGGTCGCACGAGTGTCACGTGAGCTACACCACCAAGGGCCTCGCGAGGGAGGCATCTCACCTTGCACACCCAGGCATCTGGCGAGGCCACGTCGTCTCGAGCCCCCAGGACCGTCTCGCACACCTATCACCTATGTCCGGGGGTGGCCATGAGGTGCTTCGGGCGTCTCGCGCCAAGGACCCGAGAGCCCCACCTCGCGCCACGACCCTTACATACATCAAGTGTCTCACTCCCTACACCTCGATGTGGTATCTCTTACGAAGGCCTATCGAGACTCCAACATTTAGAGGTAGAAGCCCAAGTATGATTCAAAAGGATCATGCTAGTACAATCTTGTACGAGGTACGGCCTTTAAGACCCCGTATGTCAGGTACGGACACTCATGCCAATCAAGTAGTGGGAGTGCTGGGAGAAGGGACATGGCCTGTGTATCTATGGCTAGATGTCAGAGTCAACACCACCACCACCTGCACCACTATGCCTGTCACCACTCCTCTGAAATTCTTATGAATCAAGTATTGGAGACATCCTCATGGTACCTGGCCATGTACTGGAACCAACGCCACTACCCTTGAGACCACTCTCCTGACAGTGTACTTGTGTACCACCTGGTCCCCTGGACCACCATGTATCCAGGGCCATTAGAGCCTACTATAAAATGAACCCCACTTCCACATGGAAGGGGGTTGAAAAAAATACTGTAGCACTACACCATAAGAAATACAAATTCAGTTCACCATTTTTCTTCTGCAAGTGTTCTTTGAGTTTCCAATTAGATCTTTAAGGTTTTTCTTTTGATAATCTCTACGTTTCTATTTTTCTAACTTAACTTGGTTGACGAGTTCTCACTGTCAACAGTTTGGCGCCGTCTGTGGGAAGGATAGATTGCAAGTCACTGTTCTTCTGTCGATTCCGATAAGAAAAAATGCCGCGACGTTCGAAACGGTTGAGAGAGCCGCGCGAGGTGGAAGTCCACCTTGACGAAGGTTAGCTAAAAGCCTCCATGAAGGATCCTCCTCCACCTGCCAACATGGAGGCCCCAAGGGAGCCTAAGGTGCCCAGAGACGAAAGGGAGGCCTCATCCCCGGCAGTCCCACCTGAGGAGGATCACCCAAGGTCGGCGGTTGCCCCAGCAAGGGGCGCCGATGAGTTCCTGCCTCCAAGGCCGCCGCAGGTGCCAAACTCTGGTCGGCAGGACCCAGGACCATAGAAGCGCCGGGCTGACAAGCACCCTCGGGTCCACTCCGTGAGCTCGAGTTCTAAGTCTCAATTCTACGAAGATGAGATACGAAAACTTCACATTAAGAATCAGAGGCTAGAAACCACCCTGGAGAACATGCAAGAGGTGCTAAATGGCCTGTTGAAAGGGAGATCACACGTGACACTCCCTAAGTGGAAAGAGAGAGGCTAGGAGGGGGTAGAAACCACCGTCCCGATAGATGATGGACGGACCCGACTCTCCACTAGTAACACCCCCTGGACGAAGCAGCATGAACACCCCGGACCACCGAAGCAGCCCCATGGGCCAGGGCCGAAGACCAATGCTACCCCTCGTAACGATGTCGAGGTCACCTCAGATCTACGGGAAGAACTCAACAAAAAGAGGGCGGGTAAAAGGACCACACCCCCTGCGGTGCCCCGGAGAGGCGAAGGAAGGGGGGATACTAACCCATCCATGCTGAGAGATTCCTTGAGCAAGAGGAGGCAAGACCTAGACACGGAAATGAGAAGCCTACAGAGAAAAATCGTCACTGCCTCTGGAGGTCAAGCCTTTGAGGATGAGTTTGACCATGAGTCACCCTTCATCAAGGAGATCCAATCCATCCGGCTCCCAGCCAACTTTAAGGAGTCCCATATGACCCCCTACGAAAGAAGCACAGATCCAAAATACCACCTGGACGCATTTAACGATCTGATGAAACTGAGGGGAATTAGTAGAGGGGCTAGATGCCACTGCTTCGCTGTCACATTGAAAGGACCTACGTACAAATGGTTCAAAAGACTTAGACCGGGGTCCATCAGATCCTAGCAACAGTTTTCTGATGAATTCCTCCAGCAGCACCACGCCGTACGGGACTACACGATGCCAGGCACCAGCCTCGCCAATGTGAAGCAAGGAGAAAATGAGAGTCTAAAGAGCTACATTCACAGGTTCAATATGGAGGCAGCTAAAGTAGGGAGCTTGACCCGCAAAGAGCTAAAAATGGCCATCACAGCTGGAGTGCGACCAGGTAGCAAGTTATGGGATAACATGCTCAAGAGGGAGGTCACAGACTTGGATGATTTCTACGAGCGAGCACAAAAATATATTCGCGTGGAGGATGGTCACAAGAGCATCAAAGCCGGAAAAGGCCAGTCACCCCCAAAACCTTCGATCTGAGAAAACCAAAGCGGTGCAAAGAAGAAGGTGGTCTATGAAGGAACGAGAGATGATCGACCCCGGAAGCATCAACGCTCTGATGAGCGCATACAGGGCCCCCTACACCTTTTATACTGACCTCACCCATGCAAGAGAGCATATTTTTGTTACGAACGAAAACCAGGTCCCTTTCAAAAGGCCCCCGCCAATGAAAAAAGATCGGTCTAAAAGAGACCCCAGCAAGTATTGCCAGTATCACAAAGATATCGGCCACACCACCGCGGAATGCAACCATTTGAAGGAGTAAATCGAGGAGCTCATCGGTAGGGGACATTTGGGCAGATATGTGCGCAAGGAGAACCAGAGGCCAGAGGAAGGAGCGTCCCCGCCGCGGGCACGAAAGGTGGCCCTAGAAGTTCAGGGAGAGGTCAGGACCATCTTTGGAGGACCAGGATTCGGAGGCGATTCAAGGAAGGGGTGAGACAAATATGCAAAGGAGGCTAGACAAAGTCCACCACCGTGCGTCTTAAGTTTGGAGCAACGCCCCCCGAAGAATTTCAAGGGCGAGAATGACTCGATAACCTTCACTAAAGAAGACGTGCAGGGGGTACATTTCCCTCATAATGACCCCCTGGTGCTAACTGTCTAGCTTGCGAACATGAGAGTACATCGGGTCCTAGTGGATAATGGAAGCTCTGTAGACATCCTGCATCACCCTGCTTTAGAGAAGATGGGACTGAGCGTCCGACACCTGAAACCCTGCAATACCTCTCTTTACGGGTTCATAAGGGACTCAATACAACCTCTAGGTGCAATTGAATTAGCCCTCACCATGGGGGAACAACCCAGGCAAATCACCATAATGGTAAACTTTGTCGTGGTGGATTGCGCTTCAGCCTTCAATGCGGTATTAGGGAGACCCTCTTTGAGAGAATTGAAGGCGATAAGTTATGTGTATCACCTAGCTATGAAATTCCCAACCCATGGGGGAGTAGCATGCATGAAAGGGGAGTAGAAGGAAGTGAGGGAATGCTATAACATGTCCCTCCGCACGGCCACAAAACCATCGGGGCTGATGGCAATGGTTGTGTATGAAGGAACAATCCACACGAGTTTGACCCACAAGTTACAGGACACCTCAAGAAATGCTACCAGTGAGGCTTCTGCACCCGATGCAAAGAAGACCTATGTTTAGTGTGTTCCTTGTTATGTTAACTTAGTGAGTAAGAATCAAAGAGGCTACCTAGGTAACCTCCCAATTAGATGTAACCCTTTTTTATATGCCGTTGTAAACCACATACTATGAATGAAACTGTTCGCAACTTCATGTGTCATTCTTCTTCTCTATAGCACCCACCAAAGTGCTTGCTGAAATAAATTTCACCAAGCGCTTAGGGGGGTAGGACAAGAGGCAAAGCATGCAGCAAGCAGGAGGATCCTAAAAAGGAGGAACCCAAAAAGGACCCCTTATATCAACGCCTTAAACGTGTTCCTTAAAGGGACTCCTCGCATCCTAAAAAGGACCCTCTCTCAGGAGGATCCTAAAAAGGAGGATCCTTAAAAGGACTCCTTATATCAGGAGAATCCTAAAAAGGACCCTCTATCAGGAGGATCCTAAAAAGGACCATCTATCAGGAGAAACCCAAAAGGACCCCTTATATCAGGGCCTTAAACGAATTCTTCAAAAAATGCATGGTGAACCCTAACAAACAGGGAGGAGACCTTGCAAGGCATCTCTTGAAGTTCACAAGGATTAGCTACCCTTACGAACGTCAAGGAGGCCAAAAGGTCTTAAAAAAAACAACAACAACAACAACAAGCTCCCAAATAAAGGCAGACACTCTCTCAAAGGGAGAAGCCCCAGAAGGAGCACCCGTTGATAAGCCTAGACCGGCCACCAAGCCGTCTAGCCAAAAAGGGTCCTGAAAGAGACCCTTGCAAAAATAGTACTATGAATAATGACAAGAAGGACGCTTCTCGCAAAAAATAATAAGCGCGCGCAAAAATATATAAAAGGATAGCTAGAACCCAAGGGGTCAAGATATCCTTATAGAAATAGTCAAGGGGCCCCAAAAAAGGACCCATTGAACCCTTTCACATGGGCTCCAAAGGACCTCTAGCCTGATAAATAAAAGAGGGGAACCTACCAAACCCCATCATATAGGCTCAAAAAGACCTCAAACACAGAGGAATAAGAGATGAATAACCTCATATGTATATATTAAAAAAAGAGTCTTAGTGACATGGCAAGATAAAAAAAATATTATTACAAGCACAACAAGGCTCAAATGAGCATACACCCATAGCGGGCTAACTGGCAAAGATTATGAAATAACGATCTCAGGGCCTTCTACCCCGGGCGTTCCACCCAGCCGCCCGGGCGACGGCATGCTCTCCAAAGGAGGAGAAATCGAAGTTTGGATCCTGCCTCCATACACCATAGAGGGCGCGCCTTATAGGCCTATACTCAATGGCTTCCCTGTCCGCCTCTAAGGAGGCAACCCTCTCCTGCGACACAGCTACATCAGCCTTAGCAACCTCAAGTTCGGCCTCTAGGGAAGCGACCCTCTCCTGCGACGCAGCCGCGATAGCCTTGGCACCCTGGAGTTCGCCCTCTAGGCTGGTGACCCTTTCCTGCAGCATCATGGCCTTGACAACCACCTTCTTCTTCCTTTTTGACGAGGTAGAAATTTTTGCCCGAGCCTTTTTTAGCCTAAACATGGTTTCATCAAGCTCTCTCTCGAGCTCCTGGACCCGGGCCGTAAGACGATCCCTCTCGGTACTCGACGCGGAAAGATTATGAGCCGAGTCGGCAAACCGCTGAGCCACAGTATAGCCCTGCACAAGAAAGATAACAACAACAATGATAAGTAACAAAAAAAAATTAATAAGGCCGACACAAGATGCATGAACTCACCCAAGCAGTAGTGTGCGCTAGAGTCTCCCCAAGGTCCGACAGGGAGAAACTCCCAAGACCATTCCAATCAGCTTGGGGGAGGTCTGAGGCGATTTGGACATACTGCCACCCGTAAGAGGTCGCCATGCGACTCACCCATGGCACCCCTTCCGAGTCAAGGGTACCTGGCTGGGTAAGGACAGATGACCCGCTCGCCGAAACAAGAGGGGGCGCAGGAAAATTGGAAAAATGAGCCCCCGGTAGATTAGGAGGGGGTGCAGGAAGATTGGGAAAGTAAGCTCCTGATGGACTAGGATCGAGAGGAGCCTGAGGAAAAGCGTCAAAGTCCGCGGGGTCAGGGCAAACAAAATGCCCCGGTATGGCCTATTGACCTTGGGATTGGGAAGCCATGTCCGGGTTGAAAGGGACAAAGGGAGGACATCCCCCGGGGGACAAGGATAGTTGGTAAGGTTGCCCGTGTCTAAGGGAGACTCCCTCCGGCACATCCTCAGCCTCACCTTCACCAGGACAAGGCTCAGCCGAGGCAGCCTTCATCCTCTTAGACCCAGGAATAGTCCACAACAACCTGGGATCTGAAACTGGGGACAGTTTGTGAAGGTTAAGATTTTCCACAGTGAATAGGTACGCAGCCTTTTTCACGGTTGGGTCAGCATTGATAAGATCATTCACGGCGTTTGCTTCCGACCCAACAACCTCGGGTGTGGTGAACTGCTCTGCATGATCCACACCATTGTCGACACAAACATAAGTTATAAAACAATAAGTTTCAACAAAAAGAAAAAAAGAGAAGAAAAGGTGGCTTGAGGTACTTACTGGGAGCGGAATAGAAGTGCTCGCGAACAGAGAGAGGGCCTTTCACGAAGAAAAAGTCCTGCTTCCAGGACCCCGGGTTGGACACTGCGCCCTCTATCAAAAGGACTTCACTATTAGCTTTTTGCAGGTAATAAAAGCCCTTGGATTTAGGAGAGGGCATGAGATTGTACAGGAAGTGCACCTCTAGCACCGTAGGAGCACGTTTGGCAAGTTTCGCAAATGCGATAACGACCCCAAATTCGCTAATGAGGCTTAAGGGACTTGATTAGTGTGCTGGAAGGGCATTATTGGATTAAATGTGAATTGAATGATTTTATTGATTTAAATGCATAATTATATGGTTAATAATTCTTGTGTGATTATATTGGCTTTAATGTGATATGTGTATATGGTAATTGTGAGAACCACATTATTATGTGGGTAGGTCTGCAGAGCACGACTCAAGGTGATCCTAGAGCTAGTTAGCGAGGAAAAGTCACAACGGGGCTTAGCAGTTGACTTTAGGTAAGTCAGGGGTGTTTTAGGTATCGGGTGGTTATGTAGACTATCGAGTTATGAAAATAAATATATGGAGATATATTTGAGGTTAGGGAGTCTAGGTGGGAATATTGGGGGATTTTACCGTTTTGCCCTCGGGAACGTTTCCGGCACCCCGAGCCTTGGGATTAACTTAACGAATAAGACAAACTCAAGGAAACTCACAGAAAGAAATAAACCAACCTATTAACTTTTCTCAGCTCTTCTATCTTTTCTCTCAAGGAAAACACAAAGGGAAACTAGGTGAAAATTCAAAGGAGAAGCAAAGAAATTTTGGGACTTTTGAGCTGGGAATTGCTGGGTAATGGGACTGGATTTTGAGGCTTAGTTCAAGACTCATCCAAGGAATTGAATCAACACTAAGGTAAGCAGGGATTTCTCTTTCTTTGGTTTAAAAATTCTGAGTTTTCAGCTGGGTATTGAGGTGTTTGTACCATTGATGCTTAGGGTGGAATTTGGGCTGGAAAGCTTTGGAAGCTAGCTGGGTTTTGAATAGAGGAAGGATCCAACTGAAGAGGTAAGCTTTAATTCATGAGTTAGAGGCTTGAATTTGGGTTTTTGACTGGTTAGCTTTGGGTGTTTATGTTCTTGAATTTCAGAAATTGAAAAGAGAAGTCTAGCGTGTGTTAGGCTGGATTTTCTATGGAATTATGTTGTTTAAGTCATGCTAAAAGTGTTGGGATTGTTGGGTGTTGAAGTAGGGAGCTTAAGGGTGGTTTTGGCTAAGGTTTCAAGGCTAGAAATGGTGGGAATTCTGGATTCGAAGGGAAGGACCGCGACTCTGTTCTAGAGTGCTGCAGCCCTAGGATGAAGATGAGCTAAGAGGGCTCGGCCAAAGGTGAGCGTCGCGGTGCCCAAAGCAAGGGCCGCGGTGCATGTCCTCTTTCAGGGGTGGCTTTGGTTCTGTTTTGAGGGCAGGGTTGCGGCTAAGCTTCAAGGGTCGCAACCCTTGAGTGCACACTTGAACTTTTGGGGATTTTAGGCATGGGAATGTGGTCTAGAATGCTCGGGATCTATTTCGCCACCGTGCTTGGTGGAATTTGGATTCCCGGAAGTTAGTTTTGTAACCGGAAACCTATATTTGGATATTAATGAAACCTAATACTTTGGTTGTGACTAGGTGATAAAAGCTTAGGCTCGGGAACTGATCGTGCTTGAGGAGCGTTGCTCGTAATCTAAAATCGCAAAGATTAAAGGTAAGAAAACTACACCTGGTTGAATATTTGTGATGAGACTAAGGGTTCTCTATTGAGTATGCTTGAAAGGATGGTATTATGCCATGCAAGCTAATTAGTGAACCAACGGCCTAAGGGTGCCAAGGGTTACACTAGCGCACAGGGCGCGGCTTGGCCACTGGTAGCCAAGGACAGTTTATTATGCACTGAGCTCGGTTTAAGCGGGCCGGAGTCAGTGGGGTAAACAGAGGGTGCGGCCTAAGTTGTCGGCCCTGACTATTGTGTGATATGAATGCTATAAGTGTTTGATTGCATCCATGATTCTGATTATATGCTGAATGATATTATGTGGATTTCTTTATAAGAGTTCATGCTTAATGAATTTACTATCTGTTATCATTGTTTGTGTGGCATATGTTTTCTTGCTGGGCCTTGGCTCATGGGTGCTACGTGGTGCAGGTAAAGGTAAGGGTAAGCTTGACCAGCCTTGATTGGAGAGCTCTGTGAGCGGAATGTACATAGCTAGCTGCTCAGCCGCCACGGTTGAGGTTTAGGCAGGGATGCGAGACCCAGAGATTATCTATTTTGCCTTAGTATGGCTTACCTTTGTTTATGTACTTTTGGAAGTCTGTAAATCAATTTTCAACTCTATTTCTTTTGGGATCCCGCATGTATAGCAGTTTAATTATATAAAATGAAACTTTTGAGACCAAAACCTTTTTAACCTTAGCTCATACATGTTTAGTGACACGTTTTTAAATTAATGACTTGATTAGCAAGTCTTGCACCTTTATATGTACACAGTGTAGCGGTCTTGGCTATCCAAGGTGTTACAACTTGGTATCATAGCGTCCTAGGTTTAAGGGTTCTTGAAGACAGGATGGACATGTACAATCACTGCTAGAGACAAGCTCAAATCAGGGTTCGGTAATGTGTATATGTGTCTATGTGCTTATGTGCCTGAAATAAGCTATGAATACTGTTATTTACTGGATTATTAGGAAGCATGAGATACTGATAGGGCCTGGCCCTTGACTGTTGTGTGTGAATATCAGGGCATGTTTATTAGCACTGCCGTGCATGTAAATGAATATATGGATGGCTAAATGTATATTGTGCATGGGTGAATGCCTGTTTTATGGTTATTATGTAATGAGATTGGAGGTGTGCTTATTAGCAGCCAGTGCATGAGAATGGATGCTTATATGTTGGTTGTTTATGGTTGGTTATGTTCTATTGATGGATCCTGGAGAAGTTTTTACCCTGCATCATGGTCTGACTGCCAAGTCGTTATTTGCAGATTGACTTGGATAGCTATGCGTCCAAGAAAATATACACGACTAGCCGGCACTAGGTTTGGGACCGGGAGTGATGATCAAGGACAGAATCCTCTGCCAGTCCCTGAGAACTAGCAGCAGTTAATGGCAGATATGCAAGCTTGATTACAGAGTCAAGATGAGCAGATCCGTATTCTGCGACAGCAGGCTCCATTAGGGAGTGTTGCCCTTATTGTACCACCTGTAGTGGTACCAATTGTGCAATCAGGGGAGGTTGGTAATAGATGGGAGCCGTTATATGAGCGGTTCTGGAAGCAGAAACCCCCAACTTTTTAGGGTGGACCGGATCCATTGAAAGCCGAGCAATGGCTAACTATGATTACTACAATTTTGGACTTCATGAGGATAGAGGGGCATGATAGAGTGGCCTGTGCCACTTATATGTTGAGGGAGGATGCCCCCCATATGGTGGGAAGTGGCATCACAGACCAGGGATGTTACCACTTTGAGTTGGGAAGGTTTCAAAGATTTGTTTAGTCAGAAGTACTACAATGTTGCTGTAAGAGCAGCAAAGGTTAATGAGTTCGTGAGTCTTGTGTAGGGCAATATGACTGTTACTTAATATGCTCTAAAGTTTGACAGGCTTGCAAAGTTTGCACCAGATCTTGTGCCTACTAATGCTGTTAGGCAAGATCGATTCATCAGAGGGCTTAATGCTATGATAGCCCGGGATGTTAGGATCGCAACGGTACCTGGAGGAACAACTTATGCCCAGGCTGTTGAGAAGGCCCTTACTGCTGAGGAAGCGGAGAACAAGATATGGAGGGAGAGTGCAGTAAGGCGTGAGAGCCGCAAAGCGGTGCCTCCTTATTCAGGGACAGGTAGGGGCGGAGGCCCCAGTGACTTCAAGAGAAAGGCTCCTGACACTTCGACCGCTGTTGGTCCTGATAGGAGGGGTCGGGGTGGTCAGGGTGGCGACGAGGCATGGCGGACCTATCCAGAGTGCCAGAGGTGTAGAAGACGCCATCTGGGCAAGTGTCGGGCCAAGGCATGCTTTGTGTGCGGGGCAGTAGGGAATCTCAAGAAAGACTGCCCAACGGTGAAGAAAGGTGAAGCAGGAAAGGTGGATAGCTTGACTCCAGCTCGAGTATTCGCCTTGACCCAGGCAGAGGCTGAGGCTAGTCCCTCGGTAGTGACATGTCAGCTTTCTAGCGCTGGCTTTCCTTTTACAGTATTGATTGATTCTGGTGCTACACATTCTTTTGTTTCTAGTAGGGTAATTGATAGATTGTGTAGACCTAATGTGTATCGGACTGCAGGGTTTGGGACTTTATTGCCTACAGGGGAACTGGTAGTTTCTAGGAGATGGATTAGGGCACTACCAGTGATGGTTGATAGTAGGGAACTTTCGGTGGATCTGATCGAGCTGGATATGGAGGATTTTGACATGATTTTGGGGATGGACTGGTTGGTTAGATATGGGGCTATGATTGACTGTAGGAAGAAAATGGTTACTTTTGAGCCTGAGGGCGAGGACCCTTTTGTCTTCGTGGGTACGGTGTTTGGACCTCGCGTACCCATTATTTCAGCATTGAGAGCCAGAGACTTGTTGCAGGGGGGACGCATAGGTTTTCTAGCTAGTGTAGTGGATACTGCTAGAGTTATGCCGGCAGGGCCGGGAGAGACTAGATTGGTGTGTGAGTTCTTAGATGTATTTCCTAAGGATCTGCCAGGGTTGCCGCCGCGCAGGGAGATTCAATTTGAGATTGAGTTAGCACCGGGGATAGAACCAGTATCTAGAACACTGTACAGAATAGCACCAGCAGAACTGAAAGAGTTGAAGATACAGTTGCAAGAACTTCTGGATTTGGGATTCACCAGGCCTAGTTATTCTCCATGGGGCGCTCCAGTGTTGTTTATTAAGAAGAAGGATGGGACTTTGAGGATGTGCATAGATTATAGAGAATTTAATAAGTTGACTATCAAGAATAAGTACCCTCTACCAAGGATTGATGACTTGTTCGATCAGCTGCAGGGAAAGACGATGTTCTCAAAGATTGATTATTGATATGGTTATCACCAGCTGAGGATCAAGGATGAGGATATACCGAAGACGGCCTTTCGGACACGGTATGGGCATTATGAGTTCTTGGTCATGTCTTTTGGTCTGACCAATGCCCCAGCAGCCTTCATGGACTTAATGAACAGGGTGTTCAAGGACTTCTTGGATCAGTTTGTCATTGTCTTCATCGAAGACATTTGGTATACTCCAGTTTAGAGGCAGAGCATGAGCAACATCTTCGACAGGTTCTACAGAGGTTAAGGGATCATTAATTGTACGCTAAGTTTAAGAAGTGTGGGTTTTGGTTACCAGAGGTGACTTTCCTTGGACACATAGTTGGGGCAGAAGGGATTAAGGTGGATCCGTCCAAGGTAGAAGCAGTAAGGGATTGGCCGAGGCCAAGGAACGCCTCGGAGGTGCGAAGTTTCCTTGGGTTGGCCGGTTATTACAGACAGTTCGTAGAGGGGTTCTCAAAGATTTCTTCACCGATGAAAAAGTTTACAAGGAAGAATCAGAAGTTCGTTTGGTCAGAGAAGTGTGAGAACGGTTTCCAAGAGTTGAAGCGACGACTTATTTCTGCACCTGTGTTGAGTCTTCCTTCGGAGGAAGGAAAGTTTGTGGTCTATTGTGATGCATCGAGGATGGGTTTAGGCTGCGTGTTGATGCAGAATGAGAAAGTTATAGCCTATGCATCTCGACAACTGAAGGAGTATGAGCAGCAGTATCCGACTCATGATTTAAAACTGGCGACGGTGGTATTCGCACTGAAGGTGTGGCGTCATTACCTGTATGGAGAGAAGTGCGAGATATACACTGACCATAAGAGTTTGAAGTATTTCTTCACTCAGAAGGATCTAAATATGAGGCAGAGACGTTGGTTGGAGTTGGTTTAGGATTATGACTGTGATATCCTTTACCACCCTGGGAAAGCCAACGTGGTGGCTGACGCGTTGAGCCGGATGGGCCCAGGACAGTTGTATACTTCCACCCAGATCTCGAGGGAATTAGCTGATGAGATGGCCAGAGCAAGGATAGAACCGGTGGTAGGACAGTTAGCTAATATTACCTTGCAGTCGACCCTGTTAGAGCGGGTCAAGGAGGGTCAGTTGGTGGATGCGCAGTTGCAGGAAGTTAGGCGGCATGTCTTAGCGGGGACAACTAAGGATTATTCTGTTTCTGAGACAGGTTTGCTTCGATATCAGGGACGGATTTGTGTTCCGACAGATGAGGGGATCAGACGAGAGATACTGGATGAGTCTCACACTATGCCTTACTCACTTCATCCGGGTACAACGAAGATGTATCCAAATCTACGGTCATTATATTGGTGGCTTGGGATGAAGAAGGATGTGATAGAGTATGTGTCTAGATGTTTGACATGTCAGCAGGTTAAGGCTGAGCATCAGTGACTAGCGGGATTACTTCAGCCTTTGGGTGTCCCAGAGTGGAAGTGGGAGGATATTACGATGGATTTTGTGGGAGGATTACCCAGGACAGTTGGAGTTCATGACTCGATGTGGGTGATAGTGGACAGATACACCAAGTCAGCTCATTTTCTACCAATGAGGTCAACTTATACAGTGGAACAGTATGCAGAGCTGTATGTGAGGGAGATAGTTCGTCTCCATGGGGTTTCAAAGTCTATTATATCTGATCGAGACCTTATCTTTAACTCAAAATTTTGGGGAGCTCTGCAGAGAGCCATGGGGACTCAGCAGAAGTTTAGCACAACTTTTCATCCTCAGACTGATGGACAGTCTGAGAGGACGATTCAAGTATTGGAGGACATGCTTAGAGCATGTGTGATTGACTTCGAGGGGTCTTGGAGTAAGTACTTACCATTGATTGAATTCTCGTATAACAACAGTTATCAATCCACGATTGGGGTGGCTCCTTATGAGATGTTATATGGAAGGAAATGCAGATCACCTATTCACTAGGCTGAGATGGGTGAGAGGAGGTACTTAGGACCAGACATGGTTCAGAAGACCAATGAGGCTATTGAAAAGATTCGAGCAAGAATGCTTGCTTCCCAGAGTAGGCAGAAAAGCTACGCTGATCCTAAGCGTAGGAACGTGGAGTTCCAGGTTGGGGACCACGTGTTTCTGCGAGTTTCACCATTGAAAGGAGTGAGGAGATTTGGAGTGAAGGGCAAGTTGAGCCCTCGGTTTGTTGGACCTTTTGAGATCCTGGAGAGGATTGGACAGGTGGCTTATAGACTGGCCTTACCACCGTCGCTATCAGGAGTTCATAATGTTTTCCATGTCTCCATGTTGCGGAAGTATGTTTCTGATACATCACATGTGTTGAAGTATGAGGACTTAGAGTTGCAGACAGACTTGTCCTATGAGGAGCGACCAGTTCAGATTTTGGATCGAAAGGACAAAGTCTTACGGAATAAGACAATTCCATTAGTGAAAGTATTGTGGAGAAACAGCAAGGTTGAGGAAGCGACCTGGGAGTTAGAGGCGGCAATGCGGGATCAATATCCCGAGCTATTCAGGTAAATTTCGAGGACAAAATTCTCATTAGGAGGGGATAGTTGTAACGACCCCAAATTCGCTAATGAGGCTTAAGGGCCTTGATTAGTGTGCCAGAAGGGCATTATTGGGTTAAATGTGAATTGAATGATTTTATTGATTTAAATGCATAATTATATGGTTAATAATGCTTGTGTGATTATATTGGATTTAATGTGATATGTGTATATGGTAATTGTGAGAACCACATTATTATGTGGGTAGGTCTGCAGAGCACGACTCAAGGCGATCCTAGAGCTAGTTAGCGGGGAAAAGTCACAACGGGGCTTAGCAGTTGACTTTGGGTAAGTCAGGGGTGTTTTAGGTATCGGGTGGCTATTTAGATTATTGGGTTATGAAAATAAATATATGGAGATATATTTGAGGTTAGGGAGTCTAGGTGGGAATATTGGGGGATTTTACCGTTTTGCCCTCGGGAACGTTTCCGGCACCCCGAGCCTTGGGATTAACATAACGAATAAGACAAACTCAAGGAAACTCACAGAATGAAATAAACCGACCTATTAACTCTTCTCAGCTCTTCTATCTTTTCTCTCAAGGAAAACACAAGGGGAAACTAGGTGAAAATTCAATGGAGAAGCAAAGAAATTTTGGGACTTTTGAGCTGGGAATTGCTGGGTAATGGGACTGGATTTTGAGGCTTAGTTCAAGACTCATCCAAGGAATTGAATCAACACTAAGGTAAGCAGGGATTTCTCTTTCTTTGGTTTAAAAATTCTGAGTTTTCAGCTGGGTATTGAGGTGTTCGTACCATTGATGCTTAGGGTGGAATTTGGGCTGGAAAGCTTTGGAAGCTAGCTGGGTTTTGAATAGAGGAAGGATCCAACTGAAGAGGTAAGCTTTAATTCATGAGTTAGAGGCTTGAATTTGGGTTTTTGACTGGTTAGCTTTGGGTGTTTATGTTCTTGAATTTCAGAAATTGAAAAGATAATTCTAGTGTGTGTTAGGTTGGGTTTTCTGTGGAATTATGTTGTTTAAATCATGCTAAAAGTGTTGGGATTGTTGGGTGTTGAAGTAGGGAGCTTAAGGGTGATTTTGGCTAAGGTTTCAAGGCTAGAAATGGTGGGAATTCTGGATTCGAAGGGAAGGACCGTGACTCTGTTCTAGAGCGCTGCGGCCCTAGGATGAAGATGAGGTAAGAGGGCTCAGCCAAAGGTGAGCGTCGCGGTGCCCAAAGCAAGGGCCGCGGTGCATGTCCTCTTTCAGGGGTGTCTTTGGTTCTGTTTTGAGGGCAGGGCCACGGCTAAGCTTCAAGGGTCGCAACCCTTTAGTGCACACTTGAACTTTTGGGGATTTTAGGCATGGGAATGTGGTCTAGAATGCTTAGGATCGATTTCGCCACCGTGCTTGGTGGAATTCGGATTCCCGGAAGTTAGTTTTGTAACCGGAAACCTATATTTGGATATTAATGAAACCTAATACTTTGGTTGTGACTAGGTGATAAAAGCTTAGGCTCGGGAACGGATCGTGCTTGAGGAGCGTTGCTCGTAATCTAAAACCGCAAAGATTAAAGGTAAGAAAACTGCACCTAGTTGAATATTTGTGACGAGACTAAGGGTTCCCTATTGAGTATGCTTGAAATAGAATTATATCTTTTTTCATTTTCCTTATGAGCCTCGAAAATTATCTCATCCAACTCTTTGGTTTTATTGGGGGGTTGGATGCATATTACAAGTTTTTCAACAACTTCATTCTCCTTTTCATTTTCAATTTGACTATTTGGATTGGGAATGGGTTGGTTGGGATAAACTTGTTCTTCCGACTCTATAACAGTTGCAAGTTGTCCTACTATTGTTTCAATTTTTGAGATTGACTGAGACTGGGCTAGTAAGATTTGGTAGGTTGATTGCATGAACTGTTGTAGGGTATCCTCTAAAGATGAGCTCGTTTCTTGTTCAATGAGATATGATAGGTCGGATTAGGCATGACTTGGATTAGGCATGTTGAATTCATGCCCTTGATTCATTGGAGATTGGGTATGGCTCCATGAAAATTTTGGATTATAGGTGGGGGTAAAATGGATATCAAAGGATTCATGCATATCATACATATCATTAGTTTCTCCATAATTTAAATTTGATTGCTCACAATAGTTGTACTCAGAATTCCAACTGTAATTAAATTGATCCATTTCAAGAGATTTTTTTTTTTAATTATAACAGAAATTAAAAAGTGTACTAAACAAAAAAAATAAAAATATTAAGATAACATAAAAAAATATTAAGAAATGAAAATAAGAGCTAGGACAAGATTTAAGTTTTTTTTTTTTTTTCAAGTATATATTTTTTTCACAATAATACACTAAATTATTATAAAAGGCAAAGGAAAATAAGGCAAAAATTAAATAAGACTAAAATTTAGGCAAGAGTAGGGAGGCATAGCATGCCATCAACCATAACAAAATTAAGGTAAAAATTAGGAGGCACAAGTGCCATCAACTAAAACATAAAATAAAAGACTAGGAGGCAAAATTTCCATCAACTAGTAACTTGCAAAAATTAAAAATAACAACAAGATAAATTACAACAAAATTAGGAGGCACAAGTGCCATCGACTATAAAAATTAAAAGGATAGATACAAGGCACAAGTGTCGTCAACTAAAAAAAAAGACAATAAATATAAATATATAAGTAAGTTTTTTTTTTATGGGTAGTGGAACCGTCTCAAATTTTCTTTTTATCTTTTTTTTTTTGGTTTTTATAGATATATATTTTTTTAGTTTTTTTTTAAAGTGCAAAAAATTAAAATAACTAGTAGAAGAATTCACTAACCTTGAGATAAATTTCGTTTCTTTTCTTGCAACTCCCCGGCAACGGCGCCAAAAACTTGATGGACCCAAAACGGGTATGTTTTAAATATTTATACTCGCAAGCGCACGAATCGTATTTATAGAATAGTTTTCGTGTAAGCACGAGATCGAACCCAAAGGAGTTGTCTAAAATAAAAAAGAAAACTATTTTAAATCAAAAGTAATAAATTCTAACATAGCTCCAAAGATTGATGAGAATTTTGTATAATGAAAATAAAATAAAAGACAATAATAAAGATATTAAAGACAAATATATAAACATAAATTAAAAGTAAAAATCAAGATGGTAAAATAAGATTATTAAGGATTAGAATCCACAAAATATAAGTTCAATAATATTCATTAGTACATTGATTCCCAAGTTTTAGTGATAGTTAAAATAAATCAAACTATCATTTTCAAAATAGATTTATAATTTTGAGCACAAATTACTTCTAAAAAGATAAGATTTTTCTTCACTTTTCAAAATTATAATTTCAAAGCATTTAGTGCAAATCAATCTAATGAAATAACAAATAAATCAATGAACATTATTTATAAGGAAAAACATAATATTTTTGTTCTAAGCATGGATGTGTACAATTTAATGACACATCTTACACAAAGAATATTATGTTTTAGCACTAATGAAGAACAAAGTGTAAATATATGCTAACAATCCAAAAATACATGATATTTAAGATGAAAGAAGATATTTGAACAAGAAAAATCCATAAACTTTGTTGCATAAAATGGGAGATCAATATACAAAATAAACACTATCTAGTTACATATTGTTTCATCATCACCTTAATAATCTTAAAAAGATTAGAAACGCATAACTAGAATAACAAATACAAACTAAAAATTACAAACATAAATAGGAAAATTTGGGGGTTCCCCAAATTTTCTTCTAAAAATACATAGAAAATAACCAAAAAGAAGAAGAAGATGAAGAGAATAGAGAAGTTTTGAAATGTGTAGAATTTTTGGTATGGTGACCTCCCCCTTAAAATATGACACCTAATTCCCCTATTTATAGCCAAAAAAATGTGTTTAAAATAATCAATTTAAATTAATTTAATTAATTATAATATGACAACTAGGGGTAAATTATAGAGTGTAATAATGATGTTTTGGGGTAAATGTGTAGAAAAGTTTAGGTAAAAAGTGGTATTTTTAAACATAAGGGGACAAGGGTACAAAAGCATTTTGTTGGGCTCAATAAGTGTGGTGGCTTTTGGTGTCTGGCAGATGCTGGGCATGGGTGAGGAGGTGGCTGGCTGTTTTGGGGTGCATTGGGCCGAATGGAGAGGTTGCTAGCCCAAGGGACCAGGCGGGTGGAGTGCCAGGAAGGCAGAAGTGGTGCTTCTGCTGGAATCAGGCGTGAGGCTTGCGTGGACTAAGGCAGCTCGGGCAGGAAGCTGCTGAGGTGGTTTGGTGTGCGTTGAGGCATCTGGGGGCTGGAGGTTGATGATGGGAAGGAGAAGCAGGCGTGGGATGCTTGCTGAAAAGGATTTGGGCTGGCAGATGAGGGCAGGCCCACGGCTGGGAGAGCTGGAGCAGCTGCTGGCAGGAGAAATTGGGCTTGGGCCCGTGGCTGCCTTGAGCTGGCTGGTGCATCAGGTGGGCTGGGCTCATTTGGGCTTTTAATTATCAAAAATGCCAATTTCTTTGAAATTTGCCTGTTTTTCTTTCGTTTCTTTACTCTTCAAAGCCCAAAAAAAATTACAACTTACTCCCTACAAAATAAACATAAATTAAATCAAAATAAAATATTTTCAACTATAAAATAAATCATATTAATTCATTAAAAATATTAATTAAAACTTAATTTAATTTAAACATTTAAATTCACTAATACAACATTTTTTTTACATCAAACTAAACGACATAATTCAATTAATTAACTACAACATTTTACAACAAAATAACTATAAAAACACACAAAACTCTATAAAATCATGATAAGACTAATAAATTCAAAATTACTTAAAAACTTAATAAATCAATTAAAAACTCAAGAATTAAGCAACAAGTAGCACATAAAAAGTGGTAAAATAACTCTATTTTGTAGAGTTATCATGCATTTTTATATGTACACAGTGTATCGGTCTTGGCTATCCAGGGCGTTACAGCCTGTGTGTCTATGGCCAGATGTCAGAGTCGACACCACCACCACCTGCACCACTATGCCTGTCACCAATCCTCTGACATTCGTACGAATCAAGTAGTGGAGACATCCTCATGGTACCTGGCCATGTACTGGAACCAACACCACTACCCCTGAGACCACACTCCTGACAGTGTACTTGTGTACCACCTGGTCCCTTGGACCACCATGTATCCAGGGCCATTAGAGCCTACTATAAAATGAACCCCACTTCCACATGGAAGGGGGTCGAAAAAAATACTGTAGCACTACACATTTAGTTCACCATTTTTCTTCTGCAAGTGTTCTTTGAGTTTCCAATTAGATCTTTAAGGTTTTTCTTTTGATAATCTCTACGTTTCTATTTTTCTAACTTAACTTGGTTGACGAGTTCTCACCGTCAACAATGTCATTAAAGTATAATAAAAAAAATAAATCATTTAAGGAATTAGATAAAAAAAAATATTTAAGGAAAGTTGTTATAGTTTTAAGTAATTTGGAAAAAGTTAATTATTTATTAAATTAAATAAAATTAGTTATATATAATAATAATAATTAATATGTTGTGGGTATATTATTTTATTTCAAACAAAATTGTTATTATTTACTTATATTAGTATACATATGTAAACTATCCTTTTAAAAAATCCATTGAGGTGTAAAGGTAAACTTAAAGGAGGAGATTCAATAGAAAAGAAAACTAACATACTTATTACATTATTAAGTAGTTTTTTTTTTTTAAAAAGACTAACTATATACATTGGAAAAACTTCATAATAATATATTAGAAAGGAAACTCCAAGTAAAATATCAAAAGAAAACTAACACACTTATCACACCGATCTAGTATGTAAATAATATATTTCAAATTAATTTAGATATATGTCACATAACAGTGTATAAACATACAAAGACTCTTTAGCTAAAATATTAAGCATAATTAGTGAAAACAGATTTTTTTTAATATTTTTAAAAAAAAAATATTTTATTTGATAATTTTACAAAGTTAATAATACACGTACAATAACATACATATCCAGCAAAAGTTAATACACATACATAGTCTTAATAATATAAAAACAATTAAATTAAAAGAAAAAGAAAACAATAATAAATAAATAAAATGAATGATTATATTTGCCTTAAAAAAGTGATCATAAAATACTATTTCTTCTTTATTATTTTGAAAATAATTCTATAAAGTTGTAATATATTTGTTTATAATTAATATGAAACTAATATAACTTTTTTACAAATAGTATGATTTTATTTAAAATAATCTTAAACAAAATTATGTTTGATGGATATCTTTTTATAATTTTGCTAGATATTGTAATATGATATTTTTTAAAATATAAAATATGATAGTAAATAATTAAATCACATATATCATTTCATAATGTTAATATATTTTTTTTAATTATGACATAAAGAGTAAATATTATAAAAAAATAATATGAAATTTTTTAAAAATATATAATATGATATTAAATAATTAACGAATATATATCATATTATAATGTTAATATTTTTTAAATGATGAAAATATAACAAATTTTAATTACTTAATTTAAAAAAAAATACTATTAAAAAATAAGCCTCAATACAAAATAAGAGAAGAAAGGGAATAAAAATAATAATAAAAAATAGAAATATTTGAATAAATTTTATTGAGTAATTAATTTAAGAAAAAACAAAAGTATACAATGATAGTATAAAAAAATTACATGATAGAATATGGTTCTCTAAAAGAAAAAAAACTTGACAAAACAACAAAAAGTTAACAAAAAATATAACAAGCAAATAATATTAATAATAAAAGATAAGTATCAAATTTTTATTTATTCAGTAAAAGACTAAATAATGTAATACATAGTGTTTACACGTGTGATAATTTTAGAATTAAAGAAATATAAAAAAAAAGCAAAAGAAAAAAACAAAAGAAGGATGACCATAGGTGATCCGTTTATATATTTATATATATAGTAGAGATATTTACAAATAAATAAAGGTATTTGTTCCCCCACTAATGGTGGTGTGGTCCCCTTTAGCGGTGATGGTGTTGCTGTTGTTCTTGTCCCTCTTCGTGGAGATGTTCATCACTCCTTTTCCCATGAATATTCTTGGTGGGTTGTGTCGAATTGGAAAATTGTATATAGTATTATTGATCATCACTATATTATGTGTTATCAGTGTACACATATATTGTAACATGTAATGATATTAAAAAAATTATAAAATAATATTATTTTACTCAATATTTTAAATTACTGGTTGAGTCAATCACCTAAATTAGATCAATTGTAGTGAATGATCATTTGTAATTGTAATTGTAACTTACTAGATTATATGTCTCACCCAAATAAATTACTCACTTTCTCCATTTGTATTATTGATCATCAACATGTTATGTGTTATCATTGTACACATATATTATAACATGTAATAATATTAAAATAATATTATTTTACTCAATATTTTAAATTAATCGTTGAGTCAATCACCTAAATTAGATCAATTGTAGTGAATGATCATTTGCAATTGTAATTGTAACTTACTAGATTATATGCCTCACTCAAATAAATTACTTACTTCCTCCACTTGAATAGTTTACAAAATGACTGTTGATAATTTGTCAAATTTACTCCATACATAAAACTATATATTTAATATATGAAGAGTAATTAAATAAAATACACTAAAAAAATCAACATAAATAAAAAAAATCAATATAGATGAAAATAGAAGAAAAAAGAGAGGGAAATTTACATTCTTCACTATAAAAACATTAAATATTTCTTTTATATGGTCAAACGAGAATTTTATCATTTTACTATTCAAACTTTTTTATTTCATTTTTACGGTACTCCCTTGGGGTCTTGCTTGATGGGGATGGGGTCTTGCTCGATGGGGTCTTGCTCGATGGGGTCGATGCTCTTGGACCGTCACTCAGCCTCTCTCGAGCACTTTTCCTCTCCCTCTCTTTCTCTCATCTCACAATTGGAGCATCAACCCTAAAACAATAAATATCGTCGAAGGTTGGGATGAAGAAATGCAGGTTGGGTGATTCAAGCTAAAACGAGAAAATTTGTTTGGTCAAAATGACATTGGAAAACCATATTTTCTATGTATATACATGTGCCTAAATTCTTCTTCTTGGATAATGATCTCAAAAGACCATTCTCCAATAGAATGAGTATATTTAATCAAGATGGCCTCCTCCTATGCAATTCATCTACCTTTCTTCAATTCAAGTTTTTTCACATTAGGGAACTCTACTTGTCTCTATATCTCTGTCTTTCTTACAAATTAGTATAAGACAAAAAAGAAAAGTAATGAAGCATGCTGTTATTTCTAGGGGACAGATAAAAAGAGTTCGGTGGCAGGAGTGTGTGGTGGAGCAATATTGGCATATGGGTTGACTGTCAAGTGGCCATCATGTTATTAATTTGATTCAAATAAATGGGGGCTTGTTTTTTTTAATAGCCTTTTTACGAAACACCCGCAACTGTATGGCTCTTTTTTCTGGATTTTAATTGGTTGAAAGGGGTAAGTGCATAATGGATACAGTGGGGAAGCATCTATTGTATATTTTTGCTTGTAAACTCTTTCCCCAATTATAGAAGTTAAATTCATTTCCTTCTTTCTACCAAGTCTTCAGAAATCCATAAAAAGAAATTGTCAAATTAAGAAAGAACTTTTCTGAGAAGCAAGTGTTTTGGAGAAGTGGGTGCGATCACTATGCAATTCCTCTGCACTCGTGCATCATACGAAGATATGAGATAAATTTTGATTTTTTCTTATTTAATTTTAGGTCTACTTCTTAATTTAGGGCTGTCAGTTATGTAGTATATTTATGCAGTGAGATTTGAAATTAGGTTTTTGAGATTTGGAGATGTGATTTGAATTTGTATAGGATGCGAAATTTGTGATTTTTTTTCCTTGATTCATTGTTTTGGTGAGAGAAGTTGTCATCTTATTTGAATGACCTTTGTGGGTTCCATTTTGTGTAGCTTATGATTTTGGGGCTTTCTATGTAGAGGCGGTTGGTGAAGAAATTGCAGCGTAATAATAGTTTAGTGGAAAGGTTAACTGTTGGTTAAAGTGCGACTTGAATACAGAAGAGTTGTTTATTTTCAAGTGATGAACAATGTTTCTTGTTAAAGGAACCAAAGTTCTAGGAGAAGTGGAACTAGAAAATCTTTTGAGGTTTTATTTTATTTTTTGAATTTCTTTGTAGTGTGCTCTTTTTATCCTAAACGTTTGTGATTTTTAAAAATGGAAAAGGGTGTATTTGAAATGAAGATACCATATTTTGCAAAAAGCTTTCTACATGTTGGGTTTGTTTCACCAAATCCCAACCATTTATATCATTTTGTTATCTAACTGTCGTACCAGCCTTGGATCATCACAAGACAGAAATTTTTATGTACATATAGATCAACACAAGACAAATTTGAGAGAATAGTTTTAGAAAGAAGATTGAGAGTACAGAGGAAGATCTGAGGGTTCTTGGGTGATTGTATTGAGCTGCACTACTGTTAGAAAGTGTCATGCTTGGGTTTGAGAGTTATGTGAGATATACTCATGAGAGATTGTGTTTTTGAGCCACTGCTCAAATGTGTAATTATACTCCACTCCTGCTGATTGCAACAACAAGACGCTGATTCCAAAATTGGATGTGACTAAGAAATCTTGGTTGGTTGACTAGTATAACTTTCAGTGTTCCTTTCCTTTTCTTTGTTATTATTTTTTTGTTTTTGTTTTTAGTTTACTTGATACTTCTACATCTGTTTCTATTGTGAGTTTGAATAAGTAAGTCGGTTGTTGATCTTGGTTTCTCTAGTATTTCCTACACTAATCTTAGCCAAAGCATGAAATAACTTTCCAGCTAAATCCTTTCACTCCTTTGAAATGGCAATTGGGGTTTTTAGGATTGCAGGGGTAAAGTCGGGGAGAAAGTTGGAGGATGATTCATTAAGAAATAAATCAGCACTTAGAAATAACATACAACATCGTCAAAAGAAGAGAGAGGAGGACGTTACAAAAATGATTTTCTACGAACTAAGGGAACAGAAATTCTGTGTACAATCTTTGAACTTATAAATTTTTGGACATGGTTTTCCCTGAACAATATTTGTCAGCACTAAGATTAAGCTTAAAAATTATTGTTACATACTTATGGTCATATTATTCTAGAGAAGGATATTTAGAATTTTATAATTACTAGTTATGTGCACATTTTTAAGCTCAAATCCCATGTACGACAATCTTGCAAGTCCCCTCTTGTGAAATCAATGCCAACAAAATTTCATACAACTTTCTTTTATCCATAATTACCTAAAATCAAAAATAAAAAACATCAACAATTGTTCTATATCCATTGTCTGGAAACACATCTTTTAGATAACAAAGCAACAAGCATTTAATATTTACCTATTAGACAAAAAAGACCAGAATCAATAACAATGAAAGTTAATTTTCAACTGCCTCTATCGCAGAATCAATCAATTATACCAAACATATCCTAAAGTACTAAAATAAAGCCTTAATATCGATGACATGATACATTATTTCCAGCCAATTACTAAGCTAAATTACAGACCTGCAATTAAATACCAATAAGGAACAAAAAACAACCATTTTATCAACTCACTTTCTCAAATGCAATATGTTACAGGCTTCACCATTATTGTATCATGAATATTCATACCCATGCTTCTCCTTTTAAACATCCTCTAAAACTCTAACAAGTGCAACCATTCCCCACTTCATGGGGAGTTTAAATTACAACCCAACAATTTTTATAAACAATTA